>NC_056746.1:984355432-984415432 GCF_019279795.1 Protopterus annectens | reverse complement strand
CCATCTAAGTTGGGGGTGGCCTTGCCCCACACCCCGCCCAACTAAATATACCACTTCCGAGATTGCACTACAGTGGGGAACAGAGCAATGTTCACTATGGTGGCCAAGTGTTTCTTTCCAAGTAAAATTCTGGTCATCTGAATATTCATGAAAGTAAGTTTTAGGCAAAGTCATTTCTTCTTTTTAAGTTTCGGATAAGTGAAAATTCAATCATGTAAAGGGGATCCAAAGATACACACACACAATTTCAAGATATACTAAGGCTCTTGTAAAAGTGGTTTCATTTTACTGAACGTAACGCAGGCTGACTTTGCCATCGACACAAAACATAGGGTAGTGACACATGAAATAAAACAGCAGTTCAGTTTTCAGGAAGGCAAAATCAACCAGTTCAATTCACAAGCTACATAAACTGCAGCAATCATTTGCTCCTGCTTCAATTTGTCTCTCCTTTCACCAATGTGTTCCAGATCCCCTCTGGACACTCACTCCAACAATCACTGCTGTACTTGTATTTTCCTGGCCATGAAATGTGCACATGTGCAAGTAACATCTATTACTTAAGTTGTAGGTATTTCACATCAAAGCAATCATTTCACTGTTTGCTCTGCATTCTCCTATATAATTATATTCCCCTTCCCCCACTAGATAATAGATCCAACTTCTGTTTTACTTTCTACATACATACATACAAATATTTCAAGCACAGGCATCAATGCCCTTCTAGCTTGCCAATATAACAAAACACTTGCTCCCATAATAAGTGTCCAGGCTGTTCTTAAAAATATCTAAACTAGTACTTGTTTTAATGCAATTTGGTAGTCTGTTCCATGAATCAGCTACTCAGTCAGTGAACCAATTAGTACACTTCTCATTCCTATAGAATCTTCTACATAGGTTGTCTGATGATTCTCTAGTTCTTTTTGATAAACACTTCCGGAGGTAGTAGTCTCTAAATCCCCTATATACTTGAATAAGATCTCCTCTTAGATATCTGTAAGAGACACTGTACAAGTTCAGATATGTTAATCTTTCATAATAGCTTAAATTTTGACATCCATGAATGTCCTTGATATATTTCCGCTGTAATCTTTCCAGTTTACTCATGCTTGTTTTCTTATAGGGTTTCCATATTGTTATTCCATATTCAGGTTTGGGTCTAATGTAACTAACAATGACTTCATCATTTTTGATTTCTTAGACTTTATAAATGCTTTTTTACAACCTATAGTTCTAAAAAAAAAAAAGTTATGTACTTACCATAACGGTCCATGTTTGTAGTCCATCTCGCCTATATTCTTGCTGGATGGGTTCGGAGCCAATATTCGGCCCCGACTCAGCCGATACTAAAGCTCGAGAGCTTTTACTGGCTCGAGGCTAGCCCCTATCCCATGGTGCCTCAAGTAAGAGTAATCTAAGGGCTGTATAAATACAGCAAAGGATTAGAAAAATAATCCATCCCAGGTGGACAACAAAAGAACAATGTCAGGCAGCACCAGAATGGTCCACCAAATCCCCCAGAAACAGGAAGGGGGTTAGAAGGAGGGACGCAAAAATATAGGCGAGATGGACTACAAACACGGAACGTTATGGTAAGTACATAACTTCTTTATGTTATGTAGTCCTCTCTCACTGTAATTCTTGCTGGATGGGACAGCATCGCTAACACCTTTATCCCGGGTGGCTCAAGCAAAGAGACTCTTCAGCACAGTGGACCCAAAAGATGACCTGTCCCGGGAGGCCAAATCCAATTTGTAATGAGTGAGAAACATATGTGGTCTTGCCCAAGTAGCTGCTGCACAAATAGTATTAATTGGGAGTCTAGATCTAAAGGCACATGAAGTAGCTACAGCCCTAGTAGAGTGACCTTTAACTTTGACAGGTAATTGTCTACCAGCCTGTTAATAAGCAAAGAATATGCAATCCGAAAGCCATTTTGAAAGAGTAATCTTGGAAACAGGCAAGCCTTTCCTTTTGTCAGAAAAGGAAACAAAAAGTTGATCCGATTTCCTGAATTCTTTAGTCCTGTGTATATAAAACCTGAGTATTCTGTAAACATCTAGCTGGTGTAGTCTATACTCTGATTTATTAGAGTGGTTTGGAAAGAACACAGGTAGCTCAATGGTGGTATTCAGATTGTGCTCTGAGCATAGTTTGGGAAGAAAGGAAAGGTTTGTCCTGAGAGAGACTCTATCCTTGTGAAAGATAATGTAAGGAGGTCGAACAGTTAGAGCTTGTAGTTCTGAAACTCTCCTAGCAGATGTTATGGCTACCAAGAATAATGTTTTCCATGATAACAATTTTAGGTCTGATGACGAGGATGGCTCAAAGGGTGCAGACATCAAAGATGAGAGGACTAAGTTTAAGTCCCAGGGTTCTAATGGTTGTTTTATTATGGGCCTGAGAAGAATAACTCCTTTTAAAAAGGTTTTACATAAGGAGTGCTGAATGATTGGATTTCCCATGAAACCAAAGTGGAAATTGGAAATAGCAGCTAATTGAACTCTAACTGTAGCGGCTGCCACTCCTTCATGAAAAATTGTTACTAGGAAGGATAAAATGGATTCTAAAAGGAGCCATATATGAATCTAAGCCCCGATTCATAGCCCAAAAGGAAAACCTTTTTCATTTGCTGGAATACAGTTTCTGAGTAATGGGATGAAATTAGAATATGTTTGACTGCAGAGGATAGAGGAATACACCTGGCTATTCATGGAACTGGAGCAGCCATGCTGTCAATTTGAGGGTGTGGATGGAGGGGTGGAACTGTCAAGATTGATGAATCAGGAGATCTGGAGACGGGTCCAGAATCCATGGTTCCTCCAAGAGGAAGGGCCACAGGAAGGGAAACCAAACTTGTCGAGGCCAGTAAGGAGCAATGAGGATCAAGGAACTCCTCAACTGTCTTGCTTTCTGTATTACTTTGGGGATGAGTGAAAAAGGAGGAAAGGCTTAAAGAAGTCCCGGGGGGGGGGGCAATCATGAACTAGAGCATCCCTGGGTGACATCCGTGGATGGGGAATGAGGGCAAAGTAGCTGCTGCATTTGGTGTTCAGGCGAGTAGCAACTAGATCACAGCAAGGCTGGCACCATCTGTGAAAGATCTCTTTTGCAACCACTGGATTCAGGGACCACTCATGAGGCATCAGAATTGCACGGCTGAGTTTGTCTGCTATTACGTTGGATTTCCCCAGGATATGCATTGCTATCAGGAAGCGTCGAGTATCCATCGCCCATTTCCAAACTCTTAAGGCCTCTTGGCAAAGCGGTAGGACTTGGTTCCCCCTTGCTTGTTTAAATACCACACGACAGACATGTTGTCTGAAAGGCAATCATCCCAGTGGGAAGGGTGCTGTGAAGTACTTGCAATGCATACAGCACCACTCTCATCTCCAGAACATTGATGTGCAAGTGGTTCTCGTAGCTCTGCCAAGTACCTTGGACAGTCATTCCCAGATAATGCCCCCCCCCACTGTATCTGGGAAGCGTCCATGGTCAAAACTACTTTCTCTTGGAGAGGAACAAGTGGACGACCTAGAATAAGTTGTTTTGTGTGTAACCACCATGTCAGATCCTTTCTGCATGCATTTGTTATCAAAATCTGGTGAGACAGTGGAGGGTCTTGCATCGACCATTGTGCAAATAGCAGCCATTGGAGAATCCTCATGTGTAGGCGAGCAAGAGGAACTAATAGGATGGTGGACACCATAGTCCCTAGGACTTGAAGGCCTACTCTGGCCTGATCTCTTTATTTGTTTAGCAAGGATCTGACCTGACTGCGTAGAGATTCCATTCTTTCCTGTGTTAGCCTTACTGACATGGTGGTTGTGTCTATTTCAGAGCCTAGATATACAATGTGCTGTAAGGGAGATAAGACTGATTTTTGCAAGTTGACAGTGATGCCTAGACTGGCGCACAAGGATAGAGTCTCGTCTCTGGTCCTTATCAGTTGATTCTTGGTGGGAGCAGTGAGGAGCCAGTCGTCTAGGTATGGAAACACCTGGAATCCTTGACGTCTCAGGTGAGTCGTTACCACTGCCATGCATTTGGTAAATACTCTGGGGGCTGTAGTGAGGCCAAAGGGCAGTGTTCTGAACTGAAAATGACTGGCTCCCAGCCGGAAAAGTAAGAGTCTCCTGAAGCGCCTGTCCATTTTGATGTGGTAGTATGCATCCTGGAGATCGATTGAGCACATCCAGTTGTCTTTCCCGATTAAGGGAAATATTGACTGCAGAGTGACCATTCGGAACTTCGATTTCCTTACATGCTTGTTGAGCCTGCTGAGATCTAGAATTGATCTACAGTCCCCTGTCTTTTTTGGAACTAAAAAGAATCGAGAGTAAGTTCCAGATCCTACTTCCTCTGCGGGGACTTCTTGGATGGCTCTTTTTTGCAGCGACAAGATGACCTTTGATGTTTCACGGTCTAGTTGAATGGGTGGTACGTCTGGTAGAGACCAGTTTGTTGGGGGTTCGGATATAAAGGGAATCAGATAACCTCTGGATATTATTGCGTGTACTCAACAATCTTGAGTGATAGTTAGCCAGGTGCTTGGGTACAGTGATATATGACCCCCGACTGCCTCCAGAGATGGACAGTTGGGCAACCCTTTAGGGTCGATGGAAGAGATAATCAGAGAAAGCTTCTCTGTCTCCCTGATGTTGCGGACCTCCTCTGCTGCTAGGGCAGCATCTTCCATTATATCCTCCCCCTCTGCCTCTGGGGGAGGGTTGACCTTGTGCCTGAGAGAAACCTATTTGGGATTTGCAGAACCACATTTTCCCTCCTGTATTACCTTTGGGATTGGGTCTGGATGGGACAGAGAAATGGACTCCAATGGCAGATAAGGTTTTCCCTTCCTGCTCGCACCTAGTCAAAGTCTCTTTCACTTGGGGTCCAAAAAGAGATGAACCATCAAAGGGAACATTAGTGAAGGAAGACTTGAAGGATTCCGTAAAATTACAAAGCATCATCCACGAATGTCTCTTGAGGGATATTGCTGCTGCGGCTGCCCAATTCGCTCCATCTGCTGCATATGAGATTAGCCTCATGGAGGAGTGAGCTATGGAAGTAAGGGTGGAGAGCTACGCAGAAACCTTATCCATGGAACCCGGAGCTAATGAACCCTGGAGGATATCTCCTAACTCTTTCAGAAGATCCCTCTGAAGACAAGTAAAATGAGTCAGGTAATTCAGCAATCTTAATATAAATGCCGCTGAAGAAAAAGTTCACTTCCCATACCTAACCATCATCCTGAACTCCTTGTTAGGAGGATTATTAGAAGACATGTCAGATAATTCCTTATTGGTGGCCGATGCTACCACCATGGCATCAACTGGAACTCCCTTACTAAGGAAAGACTTATCCTCAGGTGCTGTCATAAATTTGTTTGGCCTCCTTGGGATGGCTTCCACTGAATCTGGAGAGGTCCATGCTTTTCGCGATGTGACCCCCAAAAGTTGGTCGTAAGGCGGTGTCACCCAGGAGGTGGAAGGTCGTGAGCCAAAGGCCTCAAGATACACTGATTCATCCTCAATAGGGTTAGAGGTCTTCCAATCACCCCTCTGTCTAAGGATTTTTAGGATGTCAGAAAAGGAGACATCCTCAGAGTGGGATCTAGGGGACCCTTCTGATTCCTCTAAATCAGTGTCTGATGTGACAGACTCAGGTGAGTCGACATGTTTTCTCTTACACAGCCTCTTTTGAGGGAGCTCTCCGGTGGGATAATCTGGGGAGGTCTTGGAAGAGGGAGCACCTCCAATGGGGGCTACTTGGGCCTCTGGTTCCTACGCTGTGGGGGTGGCAGGGGGGAAGAGTTGCTGCCTACTGCTGGTGGGACACAGGTTCCAAAGGAATGGCTTTGGCAGAAGATAAAGCCTTCTCTATATCTTCGAAAGCCCCCCCCCCTGCTCCAGAGAAGACCTCCTCTCCGAGGGAGTGGACGGTTGACTCCTAGCAAGAGGGAACGGCTTCAAAGCAGAAGTGGGAGCCGAGCTGAGTCAAGCCAAGGCTCCGTGAGGGAGGGTTGGTTCCGACGAGAACCCAGGGTGACTGTCCCCCTCGAAGTCGACATGAGAGCATCGGCTCCCAGAACCCTCAGGTCCAGAATGAGCCATCGAGGATAGAGTAATTGGCTCCGAGGAAACAGGTGGAATCCCTGGAGCTGAAGGGTCCAAGACAGAGGAACCTGACGTAATAGGCTCCGAGAGCGAAGCAGTCAGAAGAGGAACAGTGGCCGGTAAGGGGGTAGGCTCCGAGACCTTTGGGTCTAGAGGGGCCAATTTTCTAGCCAGAGCTGGATCCGAAAGCAACCTCTTCAGCACCCTCTCGATGTTCTCATCTGATAGGGTCCTAGAGGATCTGGTGGAGACAGAAGGAGACCTCCTTCTCTCCAAAATAGGAGACTTCAATGTAGGATATACAGTCTCAATGTCAGGCAAAATTTTCGGTACTGACGATTATCTCGGAACCGATGAAATTGACGACACCGAAGTAGATGAAGTTAAGTCGGAACCGGAACTTCTTGGCTCTGACACTTTAGTCTTTTTTGTCGGCTCCAAAGCCGGGGCCGATGATTTTCTCTTTGATGATTTTGGAGCTGCCTGACCAAGTTCCAGCTGTTCCTGGAAGGAACTGGTCATGAGACCCCTGTCAATGAGTTTTCCCTTTCTCTCATTCAAAACTCTAGTGCTAAAAGCATGACAGAAGGTGCAGGGTTCCTATAAATGGGCTTCACCAAGGCAATATACACAACTGGTGTGGCTGTCCATAAGAGACATTTTCTGCGCACACCTATCACACGTTTTGAACCCCAAAGGGCGATGATCCTTATGATCCTTATCTTTATCTTTTGACATTTCTAGAAACGAAGACAAATAGACAACAACAGTAAAGGTATTAATTAGAATAAAGGTGAGAAGAGAAGAAGGTAACTTTTTTTTTTTTTTTAAACGTCACACACACACAGGGAGGAAAGGCCCTCTAACTTAAACAGGCACTACGGCCCTCTAACTTAAACGGGCAGTACAGTCCTAAGGGGGAAATAGGGGTTGAATAACTTTCAAAAACAGCCACACAAGAAACGAGAAACTATCGAATAGAAAAAAGGTAGGAAAAGACTAAATATAGTAAAACATTTTTTTACTTAGCCAACGAGCCAGTAAGACACAACCTCGAAGCTTTCATGGCAAAGGAGATCTGGGGATTTGCCGTGAGGCACCATGGGATAAAGGCTAGCCTCGAGCCAGTAAAAGCTCTCAAGCTTTAGTATTGGTCGAGTCGGAGACGAATATCGGCTCCGAACCCATCCAGCAAGAATTACAGCGAGATAGGACTACATAACATCTATCATTAACCAATTGGTTGATATGATTAGAAAAACTCATAGCTGAATCTACCCATTTACCCATGGTCCTTAAATGAGTCTATAGTTTTAATCACTATGTGTTGCATTAAATATTCGCCTTTCAATTTATGTCTCCCAAAGCTCATATGCTTCGTTTTTGATCTACTTATCAACATATTATTCTCCTGTACCCAGATGGTCAATTTAGGTAAGTTATTTTGCAGACATGCTTTATCTGTAACACATGTAATCAGTTTACCCAATTTCAGGTTGTCTGCATATAGACTGTAGAACACATCGGTTAGGTCTGAAAGACACAATCTAAACAGGTAAGGGCCTTAGACAGAGCCCTATGAGACACCTTGACTATAACCAAGGATTCCACCTGTCCAATTGCTGTATGATACTTGCCATGTCGGGTTCCTATCACATCATCGAACTTTTACAAGTTTGAACCACATATGGTCGATACCATATGTTCGAATTTGTAAACGTTCGAGTGTGTGGATGGAAATCTTCATAAACGGAGGTTTCTATTCACTTCAATGTGGTGCGATATCAGAGTTGGTATATTTAAGTAGCGGGGGATGGGGGCGCAACCCCCCCCCCACCACCTGGGGAGTGCAGGAGGGCTTGCCCCCTGCTTACAACAGTTTATTTAGTTGTCCGTTGTGTTTTTTTTTTGTTTTGTTTTTTTTAGGTAGTCAAAGTTATGTAACATCCAGCATAATAGTTCGACTATTAGGTGTTCGAAGTTACGTAACTTTGACTATGTGATATAGACCCGCCATGTCCTACTTGTAAGCCATGCAGCTATCCATCTTGTCAAGAGTACAGCAATACCTACTTGTATTAAAATTTATTGATCAGTGTTTTGTGTATGACCCTGTCAAATGCTGAAGTTAAATCTATATAAATTACTTCACAGCACACTTTTTCATTCATAACTGCTATTATATTGTCATAGAACATCATTTTACAGGTGGTAATAGATCTGTTTTCAACATATGCATGCTGATATAAGGTTTCAAGACCCAGCCTATCCAGTTCTGACAATAAAATATCCAATATTACCTTCTTCGTTATTTTTCCACAACATGAAGGTAGACTTAAGGGTCTGTATAACTCTCTGTTTGTTCTACTCCCCTTTCCTTTGAAGACAGGGTTAATAAGCGCATGTCTTCAATCTTGAGGAATCTGTCCATACTTATATGACCTAGTGAATAATAGATATAATGGTACTGTAAGTTCTTGCTGAAGTGTTCTCAGGTCAATATTACTAATCCCTGTGCTTTCTTTGGATCCAGTTTGTGCAGCTCTTTTTCAATATAATTTAATCTGATTCCAATATGTGGGGTTACCTGGATGTCACTAGGACAACTTATCACCCCTTCTGTGGAGCCAAACTGTTTTGCATAAGATTTTGTAAATATATCTATAATTGGTTGCATCTGAGAATAAATTTTAGAATGTGGACACAGTTTATCAATTTGTGTGTCTTTACTCCTTCCACATCTTATGCATCTATAAAAAGGTTTCCTATTATGCTCAATGTCTTTATATAAATTTTCTTCAAATATTCCTTGATCTTGTCTCACACTATGCTTAATCTGTTTGTCCAGCTTGTTTATTTCAGTTTTCAAAGTTGTAGTTTGACCTCTCTTCCATTTATTATATTTTTTGTCTCTCACCTTAATCAGATATCTCGTTCTTATGGAAATGTATCCCCCTGATGTTATATGCCTAGATCCTAATGTTAAACATTTTTTTTTTTGCACTCAATTTCTCTTTCAAAACTTTCAACATTCCATCTGCAGTTTTTCCATTGAACACCTCACTCCAGTTAATTTTACATACTGCCTGTTTTGTTTCCATATAATCTGTAATTAACTTTCTGTGCATTGGTTTAGATTTCAGTTTGGCAGAAATATCTAGCAATAAATTAATGTTTATAACCCCCATAAGCATTGCACATCAATGGTGGTAAAACTTTACTTGGAGTAACAGTAATTTCTTTAGGAACACAAACAACATCTAGTATGTTCTGTCCCCTGGTAATTTTTTTTTTACAATCTAAAGAAATTGTTGTTCCTGAATATATGTTGTGAATAATTTCCTTACTAACGTTGTTGAATCAATATTATTACAGTCTGTTTCTTGTAAATTTAAGTCCCCAGCTAATATTATTCTTCTTTTTTGTGTTTCATGTAAGAAATGTATGAATCCTTCTAGGTCATCTGCACTTGACTTTGGTGGTCTATACACTCCAATAATTGTTGTATGTTCCAGGGTCTTTATTGTAACACTTACAAGGTCTATAGTATTGGTGTTATCACTGAACATGTAATAATCACAGGTCTCATAACTATCTTTAAGCCCTATCATAACACCTACACTTGATTTTGTGTTAGAATGTCTGTTACTGTAAAAAAGATTTATACCCTGGCAAAACTGGTTTCTAGTCATTGTTCTTTAACCATGTTTCACAAACAATAACAACATCAATCTTGTGCGAACATAGCATATTTTCAAATAAAAAAAAAACTTTATTATGTTCCTAGCATTAACGACCATCAGAGATGCATCAAATGTTGCTATCTGTGAACTTTTAAATTTTTGACCTGGCAAAAATCCTAGTGTTTGTCAAATATTGCAAAATATCTGCTGCAAAAATTCTCTTCCCTGATCTTCACAAATGCAAGCCATCCTGTCTGAACACGTGTGCCCAAAACTAGGCTTGGATACTCTACACATTTCCATTTTTTAAAACAGAACATTTTTTTTTCCATTTTTTAAAACAGGACATTTTTCCATGTAAGTATTTACCCAAAAAATCTTTTCATTCACAGTGACCTAACTATCCTTTTTATAGGAGATTTGTGAAAAATATGTTATAACTATCTAAGAGGGCTGCCCGTTCCTCAGAGAATCCTTGCAGATTACATCATTTGTACCAACATGAATAAAAACAGATCCATATTTCCTTACATTAAGCCATTCTAAGGCTTGTCTCACATTTCTATTTTTGCTTCTGGCAAGCATAACACTATTTGATGTTCCTTATCTTCTCTGCAAATATAAGTACCATTTCCTCTAATAATTTAGTCTTTAATTACACAAATATCTTTGCTGGTCAGCTCTGAAGAATCTTCAGCTTCTGATACAATAATATCTGCTTTATCAATTGCTATGAAGGACAGAGCTTCATCACAATTTTTCTTATTAATCCCACTGTTTTCACTGTGTATCAAATTCTCAACCAGCTGGTATTGTAAATCCACAGCTTGAGCCATGTAGTCAACATCTGTCTTCCTCTTCTTTTTCTTCTTACAGTAATGTTCTTCAGTTCTTCCACACTCAGTTTTAATTTATTCCTTTTCACCTACCTGCCCCTTGCCTCTTTTTTGTCTACCTTCTCTGCTGGAAAAATTATGCCTTTTTCTGTAGACTGAAGGTTTTCTGATAGAAAAATATAATTTCCTGTAACCTGTGTGTTACATAACAAAGAGATGTTCTTTTTTACTATGTATTCTCTTTCCTTTACAGTCATTAATCAGTTTTGTTTTCTTCCTTGTTATTTGTTGTGAACTTCTTCCTTTCTTTCTTTTTTGTTTGCTTCTAAACAAACTGGATCCTCAGATTGCTGAATACTTGCACCTAGAATTCCAAACCTGTCAGGGACATCTTGTTTCACAGGGGTTGAACGATCTTTGCAGACAATAGATGCATTATTTCCTAAATGTGTTCTATTTGTTCTATGCCTAACATTATTTATTTCATCAGTCCGGTCATTAATATATGAAACAGTTCTCCAAGCCATGCTAATTGCACAAGTGCAATCATCATCAAGTCTAGATTTACTTCTAACAATGGAAAGCAAATCATCCAACTTTTGACATGAGGAACACATATCCCCAGTGTTATCAGGTGTTATCTATAAATATGCATAGCATTTTATTACACTGTACAAGATATTTGTACATTAGCAAATAATTAATTGCTTACTCATTTAAGGAATCCATATTCAGCTTCAAACAAATAAAATATTGTTAAAGAAAAGAATGATCAAAATCGGTAACCACAGAATTCAAAGGGAACTTAAAACAACTTCTATGATAAAAAAAATCACACCAGCAACATACAACTAAATAATAAAGTAAGTACAGTAGGTGCAGAAACAAAATTATACGATAACAGCATGTAAGAAAAGCTTTCTCCATCCTCAAAGAACATGCACAGAAAGCAGTGAAAGATAATATTAAAAGAAAATTTCTTTGAACTCTCACATGGGAACACAAGAGTGCATGTGTCCTTATGTCAATATAAGGCACATATGTATACCTGATTAAGCAAAAATGTACCACAAACTTCATTTACCATAATGTATTCTGCAAGCATCGGCACTCACAAGTCCCACATATGTAATACATTAGGACACCATCCCAGGAAGTGGAAGAAGATGGCATAAAGGAAGATGTTCACTGATGCAATGCCATTATTTTAAAAAAGTAGGCAATGTTTTTCTGTACAATGGTATTAAAATTTTTTCTTTGTAAAAGTAATGCTGGTGCATCACAAGTAATTCAACAAAATTATATAAACTTGCTTCAGTAGTATTATTTGTATTTATTCTTGTAAATATCAGTTTTGCCTTTTCTGTCATCAGTGACCTGAGTAATGGCTGAAAATGGTCTTTGGAATAAGTCACCTACCTCATTAAAAAATAAATGAACTAAAGTGAAATGTGCATAGAAATCAGAATTCTAGCTAAATATCATACCTCTCAACTTTTTGCAGAATGCCCAGATTTTTGCCTCAAATTTTTGGTCTGTTTCTCATAAAATTTGTGTTTTTCTGTCAAATCACTGGGATGATTCGAAGACTGAAGTCATTAAATAATGACATACAATTGAGTTTAAGACTTTAAATTCTTCAGAAAAAAAGAAGTTATGTTCTTACCATAATGTTCCATGTTTGTTGCCCTTTATCTCGTCTTCCTTCTTTCTGGTTGGGTTCAGAGCCAATCTCGGCTCCGACTCAGCCACTTCTAAAGCTCGAGGAGTCCTTACTGGCTCGAGGCTAACCCCTTATCCCAGCATGCATAGCGGTAGCTATCCAGATCTTGTTTGTGAGAACTAACCACTAGATAGGAAATTATGAATTATCCAATAAAAGAGGTAACTAAACAATAAGACTCCTTGTACCAACAACAACAGGAACACTTGGTGACAAGGAGAATACCAAAGGTTGAAAGCCAAAGGAAACTCAGCCAGATCAGCCAAAAGGTAAATTCCTCTCAATCATCCAGGAAGGAGGGAGGGACCCAAGGAAGGAAGGCAAGATAAAGGACAACAAACATGGAACGTTATGGTAAGAACATAACTTCTTTATGTTATGTTGTCCATCTCACCTTCCTTCTTTCTGGTTGGGACAGTGTCCCTAGCACCTATATTCTGGATGGCTCACTGGAAAAGAGACTTCAGAACCAAGGAACCAAAGGATGCCCTGTTCCGAGAGGCCATGTCCACTTTGTAATGAGTAATGAAGATATGGGGAGTAGCCCATGTTGCTGCTGCACAAATAGAGTCTAAAGGAAGCTTAACTTGAAAGGCTATGGAGATAGCCAAGGACCTAGTGGAATGTCCCCTCACTTTTCCTGAGACTGACACATTCCAAGACTCATAAACATAAGTAATAGTATTGGACAGCCATTTTGAAAGAGTCACTTTGGAAACTGATGAGCCTTGTTTGCTCTGAGAAAAAAATACAAACAGCTGATCTGATTTTTTAATATCCTTGATCCTGTGAAGATAAAATCGTAATTGCCTGTGGACATCCAGTTGATGTAATTTGTATTCTGCCTTGTTGCCATAATTTGGAAAGAAAACAAAGTTCAATTGATTGATTCAAATTATAATCTGAGCAGACTTTTGGTAAAAATGAAGGATTAGTACTAAGAGATATTCTGTCCTTGTGAAAGATTATATAAGGCGGGCAGATGAAAAGTGTCTGTAACTCGGAGACCCGTCTAGCTGACGTAACAGCAATCAAGAAGAGGGTCTTCCATGATAAGAACTTCGGAGGACAAGAGGCAGCTGGTTCAAAGGGAGAAAGGATCACAGCAGCTAATACTAGGTTTGAATCCCAAGGATGGAGAGGTTCTCAGATAAGAGGCCTTAATAGTGTAGCACCTTTCAAAAAGGCCTTGCATAACTTATGGGACATGACATTTGAACCTAGAAGGCCCATATGAAAATTAGAAATAGCAGCCAGCTGAACACGAATCATAGCAGCCGCTGCACCTTTTTTGAAGGTTTCAGCCAGGAAGTCCCAAATTTTTGCAACTGGAGCTGTAAAAGGATCAGTGTCATTTTGCTCGGCCCAGAAGCAGAACCTCTTTCATTTACTAGTGTAAAGCTTCCTAGTAGTTGGTTTTTGGGAAGAGACTAAAATATGTTGAACCATAAGAGAGAGATCAGGGAGCCTGGCTAGGATCGGAAGTGGAGAAACCAAGCTTTCAGCTTGAGAGTTTTAATGGAAGGATGAAGAGCACCTGACTGATGTGTCAGAAGGTCCGGAACCGGGTCCAGAATCCAAGGCTCCTCTTTCAGGTAATGCGAAAGGAAGGGGAACCATATCTGAAGAGGCCAGCATGGAGCAATGAGGATCAGCTTGCAACTCAGCAACTTTGCTTTCTGAAGAACTTTTGGAATTAAAGGAAAGGGGGGGGAGCATAAATGATACCGGGGGGCCAATAGTGGGCCATTGCATCCATCTCTGGATGACTGTCCCGGAGGGGGAACTTGGGCAAAATAGCTGCTGCATTTGTTGTTCAGATGAGAGGCAAAGAGATTGCAGCGTGGCTGGCCCCATCAGCGAAAGATCATATCCCCCACATCTTGTTTCAGAGACCACTCGTGGGGCATGAGAATTGCCCTGTGAGCTTGTCCGCTGTCACACTGAACTGCCCCGGAATGTGTGCTGCAACCAGAAAACGCTGAGAGGAGATCGCCCATTGCCATACTCGAAGGGTCTCCCGACATAAGGGATAAGATTTGGTTCTGTCCTGTTTGTTGATGTACCACACTACTGACATGTTGTCCATCTGAATTGCTATATGGCCCAAAGGGAGAGAGTCATGAAGTGCTTGCAATGCTAGTAACACTGCTCTCATCTCCAGGACATTGATGTGCAAATGGTACTCGTGAGGTTGCCAAGTTCCTTGGACTGTCTGTCCCAGATAATACCCCCCCACCCTATCTGGGAAGCATCCATGGTCACTGTGGCTACCAGATGAGGGGCTACAAAGGGTCTGCCCAGAGGGACTAGGGGAGAGTGGAGCCACCACTATAGATCTTTCTTGCAAGTATCCATGATTAAGATCATGTGTGACATTGGCAAGTCCTGATACGACCACTGAGTGAAGAGGAGGAGGGATTGCAGAATCCTCATGTGATAACGGGATAACGGAACTAGAGTAATGGCAGCCGCCATTATCCCCAAGACTTTCAGGACAAATCGAGCCTGAACCTTTGATTTTTGACAAAAGAAGAGACACCTGACCTCAAATGGCAAGCACCCTTTCTTATGCAAGCTTCGCTATCATGTCTCTTGTATTTAGCTGAGCGCCTATGAAAGTAATACACTGAGAGGGCAACAAGGCAGATTTTTTGTAATTTATTGTGATTCCCAGCTGTGCACAAGTGTGAATCATGTGGTTCATGGCCCTAAGGAGATGATGCTCGGTGGTCGCAGTGAGGAGCCAGTCATCTAGATAAGGAAACACCTGGAATCCCAAACATCTCAGGTGAGCCGTGACTACTGCCATACATTTGGTGAACATCCTAGGGGCTATGGTGAGACAAAAGGGCAGAGCTCTAAACTGATAATGAGTGGCTCCCACCGTAAATCCTCGACCACCTGTCCATTTTCATATGGTAGTACACGTCCTGGAGATTGATAGAACACATCCAATCATCTTGACCCAAAAAGGGTAGAATGGACTGTATCCGGAACTTGGTCTTCTTTACTGACCTGTTTAACTTGCTGAGATCCAAGACAGGTCTCCAGTCCTCTGTCTTCTTTGGAACTAAAAAGAACCTTGAGTAAGTTCTGGATTCTCTCTGGTCTGCGGGGACTTCCTGAATGGCTTTTTTTTGCAGCAAAGGTTTTACTTCTATGGCTCCTTGATTCTGAAGATTGGGTGGAACATTTGGGATTGTTGATTTTTTTACTTCTTGGGGGTGTGTGGGAGAAGGGAATTTTGTAACCCCTGGATATTATGCACCGTACCCATTTGTCTTCTTTTATATCTTGCGGTGAGGTGAGCAGCTGGGCAATCCTTCAGGGATTCTGAAAGGGTCTGGCAGAGAACATATCCCTTTCACTCTGTTGTGGACCCCCCTGCCATGAGGTTGGCATCTCCTGTTATTATTTCCCCCTCTGCCTCTGGAGGAATTATCTCCACAAGTGTCCGGCGAAGCTCCCTGGGATTTACAAAACCACATTTTCCCACTCTTTTGGCCTTTGGGATAAGGCCAGGATGGAGTGGAAAAATGGACTCCTATGGCAGAGAGAGTTTTGCCATCACGTTCACTCCTGGTAAGAGTCTCTCGAACCTGCATCCAGAATAAGGCTGAGCCATCAAAGGGGGTGTTCATAAAGGAGGACTTGAAGGGCTCCGCAAATTGACAAAGGAGCATCCAGGAATGTCTGCAAAGAGCCACCCCTGTGCCTGCAGCCCTACTCGCTCCATCTGCTGTGTAAGAAATCAAGTGCATGGAGGAGTTGACAATGGAGGTTAGGGTCACTAGCTGGTTAGCCAACCTGGAAGCCTCAGCTGAAAGATCCTGTAGGGTATTTCCCAGCTCTTTAAGGACATCCCTCTAAAGCCTTGTAAAATGCATCAAGTAGTTCAGCGACAGAAGAGTAAAGGCCGCTGAAGAGAAAACACTTTTCCCATAGCTATCCATGTCTCTAGACTCCTTGTTTGGTGGATGGATAGAAGAGGAAGTTTCCGCAAGTTCCTTCTTGGTGGCTGCTGCCACCACCATAGCATCAACTGGCATGCCTTTGAAGAGGAAGGTCTTGTCATCTTGTGCAGTCGTGAATTTGTTTGGCCTTCTTGGAACGGGCTCCATGGACTCTGGAGCACTCCACACCTTTTGACACAACAGACAAAAGTGGGTTGAAAGGCGGAGACACCCAGGAGGTGGAAGGTTGGGAACCAAATGCGTCCAGATACATGGACTCGTCCTCAGAAGGGACAAGGGACTTTCAGTTTCCCCTCTGCCTAAGGATCTCCAGAATGTTTGAGAATGAGACATCTTCAGAGGGGGACCGTGGAGACCCTTCCGAATGATCCAAGTCTGAGTCAGAGGTGACGGACTCAGGGGAGTTCACGTTTCCTCTTACATTTTTTCTTCCTGGGAACCTCCTCTGAGGCATGCTCAGTAGAGGTCTCGGAAGAAGAGGGGTCACCCTGTGGGCCATTGGTTCCCTATGCTTGGGACACAGAAGAATCTGAGGCAGTCACAGGTATCAACAGGGCCAGAGCCAATGGAGCCAAGGGTAGGGCCATCTCATTGGACAGCATACTCCTCATCACTTCGAAGGCACCATGATCCAGAATGGAGGGAGGCTCTGGCTTAGAGAAGCCTTGTGACCTCCTCCACACCAAAGGTGATGGCTCTGAGGCAGATGTGGGAGCCGAATTCACCTGCGCTGAAACTCCGAGAGGGAGAACGTGGTCAGACAAGGGTCCGATGCCACTTCCCCCCTCGAAGCCTATGAGTGAGTCTTGGTGCCCAGACCTCTTGACGGAGTGGACTGTCGAGGAGGCCAGAGCAAATGTTGGAACCGACAGTGAAAGGGTCATCAAAACCAATGGTTCCACTACTACTACCTCCATGCACTCCGGCTCCTAACTAGATGCAGTCGGAGAAGGAACCGAGATAGGGGCTGGACCGGACAATGGAGCCACTTCCTTCTGGGCTGGCCCTGACAACAATTGAGCAAATACCCGTGTTTTGAGCAGCCTCTTCACCATACTCTCCACATCATTATCTGATAAACTACTGGATGATAGAGAGGAGTGGGCCAAGGACCGGTGACTACCTGCTGCTGATTATAAAAGTGGTGACTGAGGCACAGATCTCACCCTCTTTTGAGTCCGGGACAGCTCCGAAGCCACAGATGGAGCCGCCAGAGCAGAGGAATCCTCTGAGCCAACAATCTGTTCCAAAGGATCCAAATATTTAGATTTTGCCTTAGTTGGCACCGAAGGCAGAGCCGATAAAGATGCTTGTCTATCATCAGATTTGGAAGGCTGAGTAACTGATGAAACCTCAACCTGAGGTTTTAGTAACCCTCTCAAGATCAATTTGTTGCACCTCTCCTGCAACACCGTGCACTGAAGGCATGGCACACAGAGCACGAGTCCTGAAGGTGGACCACACCTAAACAGTAAATGCAACTCATGTGCTCATCCGTAAGGAACATTTTTTTGGCAACACGAGTAGCATTTTTTAAAGCCTGACTGCTTTGTAGATTCTTTAGATATAATTACACACAAAGAGTGAAGCGTAATAAAGTAGAGAGACTTTTTTTTTTTTTGACAGACGGAAAAAAAGATAAGGAGGGGGAAGCCTCTAAATTAAATGGCTACTGCGCCGAAAGGGAGAAAGCCTCTAACTTAAATGGCTTCTCCCCTAGAAGCAAGGAGGGAAAGGGAAAGATAACAACCGTGAAGAAAAACGGGCCACCGACAACACACAGAAAAAAAAAAAATAAACAGGCCTGAGGGAAAACGATGGCCTAAGAACACAAACAACAACTGCAACAAGTATACGGGTGATAAGACAGTTTAACTAATAATGCAAATTAACCCTGAACAAACAGCAATTTTGACAGAAAGACTATTTAGCCTGAGCCAGCAGAAACAATCTGCAAGCGGCAAACGAGATCTGGGTAGCTACCGCTATGCATGCTGGGATAAGGGATTAGCCTCTAGCCAGTAATGACTCTTCGTGCTTTAGAAGTGGCCGAATCGGAGCCGAGATCAGCTCCGAAGCCGAGATCAGCTCCGAACCCAACCAGAAAGAAGGAAGGTGAGATGGACAACATAACATTGTATGTTAACACAAATCCTATAACTCTAGCAACTGTCTAAGTTTATAAGAGCAATATTTAAAAATTGTCCCTATATTTGGGCCTTTGTGTCCCCATTTTATCAGGCTTTGTCCAGATTTCTTACACTAAGAGGTTGAGAGGTATGCTGAACATACTCAACAACAATAACTTGTACTGAAGTCTCAGTCCTAGAAAGTATGGATTACTAATTCTGCAGCACAGAATTATTCTGGTTTTAGCAGAAAGAACTCAAACAATGACAACTATTCTAGAATATTTTATTTCTCATTCGATGCTTCACGGCATCATATAACATATGTCTAAACTTATCATGAAGGAAAGTATGAGTTTTACAGAGATTTAAATATTACAAGAGAAAGATGAAATACTACAACAGCAAAATGATCAAAAATATTTATGCATATATGCATGTATGTATGTACATGCATGTGCAGGTACTATGAGGTGACAGATTGCATGTAAAACAGATTTGTTGCTGTTCCTCTAGAGAGTGATAAAATATCTCACTTTCTCATGTTTTAAGAATTGTATTTCATTTTGAACATTTTCATTTATTTTAATGGCGACAGTGATAGTTGATTAATGTTTTTTTATCACTGACAACAGAACTGCAGCTCATACAGTCACTATACTAAGTTTTCTGGTTAATTCTAAGATATAGATAAAGGACAAATTCTGCGAACAAATGCCAGTCATCAGTTAGACTGATCATTAAAGATAAAAGTCAGAAAATGGTACAGATCACTAATATTATTGACCCTGTACAGTGTGTGCTGTGACCTCTGAACGGGATGTCATTCACTACTGGACTTTTTTGCTCTGCCATCTGTCTTACACAGTCTGTCCCTCAATTCTTGTTAATTCCATTCCTCTACTACAACTGCATATTTTTACTCACTGTCCTATCCAAGACTCGTCCATTTCATACCTTCAGAGCCCTCAGGCAGCACATACCAGAGTGTATCTAACAAGGGTATACCATGGAGCATATGGAGGTTCAATCAAAATGTTACTACAACATCCAAACTTCATATTAAGCATATTTTCACTCTAAGCTCCTTAGTCTATACATTATATATATATATATATATATATATATATACATACATATAAACACACACACATATATATATATATATATATATATATATATAAATAAAAATATATATAAATATATCTATATATATTTATATATATATATCTATATATATAAATATATTATATATATATATATATATATATATATATATATAAATATATTATATATATATATATATATATATATACACATACATACACACACAGGTACTTAAATTTCATATTAAGCATATTTTCACTCTACGCTCCTTAGTCTATACATATATATATATATATATATATATAAAACTTTATATATATATATATATATATATATATATATATATATATATATATATATAATATATATATATATATATATATATATATGTACATATATATATATATATATATATACACATATATATATATATATATATATATATATATACATATATATATATATATATATATATACACATATATATATATATATACATATATATATATATATATATATATATACATATATATATATATATATATACATATATATATATATATATATATATATATACATATATATATATATATATATATATATATACATATATATATATATATATATATATATATATATATATATATATATATATACATATATACATATATATATATATATATATATATATACATATATACATATATATATATATATACATATATATACATATATATATATATATATATATATATACATATATATATACATATATACATATATATATACATATATACATATATATATATATATATACATATATATATATATATATATATATATATATATATATATATATACATATATATATATATATATATATATATATATATATATATATACATATATATATACATATATATATATATATATATATACATATATATATATATATATATATATATATATATATATATACATATATATATATATATATATATATATATATATATATATATATATATATATATATATATATATATATATATATATATATAAATATATAGGAACTTTTCCATTAAACTCCTACCAGTTCGTGCTGCTGTATTGTGACAGTGTTTCTGTACCAGACACAAGTGTCAGGGTGAGAAGTATATGTGTGCAAGTGACAAACAAGTTTCTATCTAACGGAAAAGAATGTAACTCACAGATTTGTGCTTTCATGAAGGCAGGTTTGATGTGCATTGCCACACATCAAGGAGCCGTTATACCCCTACCAGTTCGCTGTGCATTTTTTTGCCGGAGTTTCAGTAGCGGCATAACTGTCAGGGTGAGAAGTACACGCGTGAAACTGACAAACAACTTTCCATGTAATGGAAAAGTATGTCAGTCACAGATTTGTGCATTCATGAAGGGAGGTTTGATGTGTATTGGCAGATGTCAAGGAGACAGACAACAGATGTAGCACACTGCTGTTGGAAAGACATTCACACAGTTGAAAGTATTCCATTTTTGCAGGTCGTGTTTCACTGGCAGCTTATAAATACTTCAGAGTACACCAGCTGTCCTTCTAAGTTTTGAAAAAAACATAAAGGATATCAGAAGACTGCAGCAGCTGCTACAACGATTCCCGTCAGAAATGCCACCTTACCATTCAGTGCGGCACTGTCTGGGGAGAGATGCTTCCGATTCCCGCGTCAGGTACTGCTACATTTTTTGGGCAAAGTGGACATCTGTAAGGACCACTTGATGACGAAAGCTGTTCATATCCCACAAATTCCACTTCTTGAATAATTAACTCTTCTCATCCAGAATCACTGAAAAGCTTTAAAACATTTATCCCTGTTGTGGCATGAGCTACAGCCTGCCCCAACTGAAAGGAAGCAAGTTAGGTGCAATCCTTTAGAAGACAGGATGCAGCTCAAAGAAAAAAACTATTCTCCTCCTTCAAAGTACTACTGTGAAAATGGTTGTCCTTACAACATTTCCACAGTACTTAGTGCTATGTATGTTTTTCCAGCAGAATGTGACCACTGCTCAGTTTGTTTTCCTTCTTACGGCAGAGTGAACTGGTAGGGGTTTAATGGAAAAGCACCTATATATATATATATAGATATATATATATATATATATATATATATATATATATACATACATATACTTATACGGATATAGTTTCACTATATATTTCATTTTATACCTATCTATAGGTATCTAAACATATATAATTATGTATACGGGAACATTTAAACTAATTGGATTGGTAACATCAACAACAAATAATTGAAACAATATAATCATCTTGTGAAAACACTGAACATGAAAAATATCAAAAAAATGAGTACAAATATTTGATGGAGAAACATACTTCTAATTTCTTTACACAAACACCTCACATTACATTACTTCTGTTGTAATGTATGCACTGCTACTTTCTTTAAACTTATTGTCAATGTGATGTCTAAGTGTGCATGGCAATAATTCTTATCTTGTGGGAGATTTCTCCCTCTTTGAGTTAGTGTGACTGTGGAGTTGGTATATATAAGTTCAGGGGTGCAGGGGGCTTGCCTCTGTAAAAAATGCATGAAGTTATTATGATTATTATTGTTATTATTATTACTACTACTTTTTGTAGTTCTGTTGACAGTATTAATAATATGTAATGTAAACTGAAGTCTGAGAGAGATGCATTTTCTGTTTTGCAGTATGTCAAAGGTGGTGTTTTTGACATTTCAAACTATTGATCTTTTTTGCACTGGCAATCTTATTGTGTCAACCATTTGTCTGTTGACTACGGTAGTTTTAAATTATTTTTAAGTATGCACATGCGCACACACACACACACACACACACACACACACACACACACACACACACACGTGTATCTCTTTATATCTATATCAATCTATCTACAGAGATACATGTCTGAATCGACAGATGATAAATGAGCTAGCAAAGGAGAGTAGTATTGCTGGAATTTAATTCATCCCATAGTCTTGGTGAGTATTTTCACAAGGTGGACCCTGTTTTTCACAAAATCTCATCAAGAGAACACTGATATATAGACTGCATTTTATATAGTATGTATCATGGACAGAAGTAGGTTAAAAAAATCAAAAAGATAGCTGGGTGCACAAGTCCCAGGATAAAAAGTGCCCAATCCTGGTAGGTGCACTGGTGCCAGGACTGGAAAAATTGACAGTTTAGAATCCTAAAGACATGGAAGCATTACTGCAATGCAGCCTAGGCCAGGCTTAGGGTGAGGATTGTCTCCCTGTTGATGAAGGAAATAATAGTCCACAAAAATCACAAAACCTGACAGGCTAAAAAAAGACATAAATATGAGAGAGTGGACTATTGAGGATGAGAAAGAAATTATGTATTGTTACTATTATGCAAGAAGCCCAGAATTTCTAGACAGAAGATATACAAAAAAATTATTAAAAGAGACATTAGAGGAAAGAAAAATGCTTGCACAAGAACAACTGTCAAGAGCTTCAAATATAAATTTGTGTTCATTACTACAACAGATTTATGAAAACATTATACAGACCAAGATACCTTGTGCCATTTGGAAAACGAAGGGAGTGAGGAAGTGCAAAAATATAAAGAACAAATGTAGAGATTTTTGAAAGTTATAAAAAAGAAATATTGACATGGGAAAGAAAGATCTGATACGGTGCAATATTTATGCAAAGGAGAAAGCTACATTAATCAATACAAAAGAAGCAACCCCAAAGATATTCAAAGAGAGAGATAAAGGTAAAGTTACCCAGATATGGAAAAATTCACAATACAAGAAATAAGATCACAAAGAGGGAACGTAGAACAGAAAGATTAGAAAAGTAAAAGTTAAAAATAGAAACTGAAGTTATGGAATACCTGTGAAGTGAAGGATTTAGTGTAGAAAGTCTAACATAGGGTTATATCACAACGTGATGGAACAATGAGTCATGCAAGTAAGGAGAAACAGGAGGAACAGGACACATCTGAAGAAGAAATGTAAACATGGAAAAGAAAAAAACATTTAATATGGTGCAATATTTATGCAAAGGAGAAAGCAAAACTGATCAATACAAAAAGAGCAGCACCTAAGATATTTAACAGAAATACAGGCAAAGGCATCTGGATATCGAAAATTTTGCAATACAAAAAAATAACAACAAAACAGAGAGGAAAAGTAGAAAAGACGATTGGTAATGGAGAAGTTAAAGAAATAGAAACTGATGTTATGGATTATCCGTGTAGTGAAGGATATAGTGCAGAAAATCTAACTCTGATAACACAATAGCAGGATACAGCAATGGATCCCTAAATTAAGGAGAAACTGGTAGAGCTGGAAACATCTGATCAGTTGCCATATAGATATACTTTGGAGTGTTCCATAGGAAACCAGTACAAATGTTCAGTTGGAGATGCACAGCAAGGGCAGGAACAGGAAACTGTGCCAACTCTGACACAGTCAATGTTATGGAATGATAGGCCAGTGAGTTCCCATATGAAAGAGCAACAAATCACAAGGGATGAAACTGAAGAGAATGTGGCACAGGAATATGCTCAGGAACTTGTTGTAGAATGACCACAGGAAATGGAGAACAAAGAATGCTCCCTTGGTTTAGAAGAAAATGATCTAACAGAAGAGTTGATTGATTTAATAGAGATGGACAGACATATTAAGATAAATGAAAGGAACAGACTACAGAAAGTCAATAAAGCCCAAAAAAGGTAGAAGTTGGATAAGACAAATGAACACAGTAGTTAGGCCTGTTTATAGAAATGTAGGTGATAAAACAGAAGTAAATAGGCTATATTACTATGAAGCTAAATTAATAACAGATAAAGTCTTTCCACAAAGACACAAGGCAATAAGGGAAAGGAAGGGGAGAAATCAAATGCCATCATGGATGTATAGACTAGTGAAACTATAAAACAAGTAAAACAAGAAGTGTCAATGTTAGAAGAGTAAGAAGAGGTAACAGATCAACAAATATACTCAGATAGATGTGATAAAAACAATGTGCAGTATCAGAACAGATTAGGCTCAAGTGTGCACTATTGCAAATAATAAATTAAAAATATCTGCACAGGCAGAAAAACTTAGGATATGCAGATAAATAGAAAGGAAATGTACAAAGCAATCAATTTATTGATGACCCCAAAAATGTTATAGAGAATTGTGAAAAATGGCAAAAGGAACTGAAATTGCACCAAAAAAGAAGAAAAAGACACATTTTGGAGTAATATCTATGAAGATCCTGTAGAAAATAACAAAGATTCTGAATGGATAAAAGAAGTACAAAAAAGAATTAGAAATTCAAATGTACAAGAAATTAAATGGGATGAAGAAATGGCTTGAGAAATTGAAACAAAGTTAAGAAAAGCTCCTAACTGGTAACCCAAGGCCCTAACTTCTAGCTAAAAGTATTACCATCTTTTACATGAAGATTTAGTCATGAGTAAGAAATATTTATATGCACACCCTGAACAGACACCACCCTAGTTAACAACAGGAAAAACAATATTCCTACCTAAAAGTGAATTTGCAAGCGATCCTAAAAACTACAGACCAATAATTTGCCTTCTGATGACATATAAACTATACAGTGAAATTCATGCTGACAGAGTTTATAGACATTTAGAAGAAAACTCAATCATGGCTAAAGAACAGAAGGGTAATGAAAGTCATATGGAACAAATGATCATTTGTTGTTAAATAAAGTCATAATGGAGAACTGTAAAAAGGGGAAGAATCTAATTATGGCATGGCTAGACTACAAAAAAGCATTTCACAGTATCCCACATTTGTGGATAAAAGAGTGCTTAAAATGTACACCCTACACTAATCAATTATATTACAGTGACCATAGAACGGTGGCAAACCAGTATGCAGTTAAGCCATTATAAAGAACAAATTGTTATTCATGGGATAACAATTCAAAGGGGTTATTCCAAGGTGACTCTTTGTCACTGCTGCTCTTTTGTCCTGCCCTTAATCCATTAAACTATCTACTTAACAGATTAGGTCATGGTTACAATGTGGATCCCAGAAAACAACAGACTTCTCATCTTCTTTTTGAGAATGATTTAAACTGTATAGTTCATCAGATGAGGAACTGAAAGCCCAACTGCAAGTGGTCAAACTTTTTCAGATAACATAACAATGTCATTTGGTATTGATAAATGTGCAAAGCAATGTTTAAAGTAGGAAAGCTGCAGCACAAGAAAACATCCGTATGATCAATATGAATAAAACTTAGTAAGAAATATTTTAGAAGACAAAAATTAATACTGAAAACAGTGCTGACATCAAGAAGCAAAGTCCAAGCTATAAACCAATTTTCTCATCCTGTCTTAACTTACAGTTTTGCAGTGATTAACTGGCCCCAAAAACTGTTGGATCAGATGGATAGGTAGACAAGAAGGATACTTCATGTTTATCAAATGATTTATAAAAAATCACTGTATAGCAAAACTATATATTCTTGTTCTGAAGGAGGTATAGGCCACCTCAAAATGAATTGCATGTATAGATCTACAGTCGTATATCTGCTGACCTCACAAGACCCAAACATAATGAAAGTTTTAAAACATGAGGAGAATATGTCTAAGATGACTTCCTGCTTAGTTTAGCGGAAGCATATCACTGTCAACAGGAATGAAAATCAAACTAGAAGTAGATAAAAAACAGTCAGCAACTGAATGTGCCAAAAAAACAAAAGTAAGAATATAAGGTAAAGAATCGAATGAGAAGGGGAGAAATGTGGAGAATGCATAAATGTAGCAGAAAGTACAGAAAACTCTTGGAACAACCTCATGTTGATCAGGATCAACACAGGAATGGTTAAGGATAGGTGAATTTAAATCAAAAGATGAAAGGTTAATATTGGTGGCTCAAGATAGTGGACTACGTACAAGTTATTTTACAAAGACCATTGAACATGTGGGAAAAACTGAAAAATGTAGATTTTATAAAACAGGATCAGAAACAGATGATCATCTTTTTGCATGTTGTGATATAATAAATGGCAAAAGGACTGTATACTGAAAGGCATAATATTTTGACAAGACTGTTGTATTGGGGATTATGCAATCATTATAATACTGAAGTAGCTGAAAAGGACTGGAAACATGAGTCACAAAGCATTACAGGAAATGATGAAGTTCATATCACATGGGATCACCCATTACCAACAGTTCAAAAAATAGCTTTAAGAAAACCAGATATGGCAGTCCATGAAAAAAGACAAAAGTAGCATTGATCATTAAAACTGCTGCACCTAATAACTACAGTGTCTTATGTACAGAGAAACAGAAAGTTATAAAATACCAAGATTTTGAGGCAGAAATGAGGGTAGTGCGGAAGAAGGATACCCAGGCAGTTCCAATAGTAGTAGATGCAACGGGTCTTATAAAAAAGAATGTACAATCATAGTTAGATATGTTAAAGACAGATTGCAGAATGAGTCAATATTGAGCACATTGAGGTGCTGCAAAGAGCACTTCTGGCTAACATCAAAGACTGAAAGAATACTAGTTTCCTGAACTTTAATCATACTTTGACTTAGTCCATTCCCATCATGGTATTAGGAAACCCAAAAGACTTGGAAAATTAAAAAGGGGAAAATTTTTATATATATATATATATATATATATATAAATTCAGACTTCTTTTAGGCGTAGTAATTAATACTGAGCTAGTAGAAAGGAAATAAAAACTCAGACACTGAATAGATGATTAAGCTTTCGCTCTTATTCAGGTGGAAGAGCTTCATCAGAATAACCTATAGTCAACAATACTTACATTATATGTAACTAGAGTCACATAGCTATGGGTTCTAAGATAACACCTGCTTTTGCTAATATTGTCATGAGCACATGGGAATTAGAAAAATTAAATATCTTGAAGAACTTTAATCTAGTACACATTTATAAAAGATTTATTGATGATGTTTTTTTTGCATGGAAGGGTGACCTATCTTCTTTAGACATTTTTATTTCTGATTTGAGAGACAGTTTAGGTTTTTTTAACTTGATTTTGTCTGGAATAGGGTTTTCTATTTCCTTTTTAGATACACAGATATACTTACTACCTCCTAATACAGTATGTTCCACTATATATAGAAAAGAGACCTATAAAAATAATCTGCTTGATTTTACTAGCTCCCATCCATTTTTTATGAAAAGGAACCTTGTCAGAAGTCAATTTATTTGCATCTCTAGAATTATCAGTCAAGATTATGACTTTCAAAAGAATGCCGTTTTGTTAAAACACGTTTCTTCGAAGGAATTACCCTCCATCTCTTATTAACAATATAAGAAACGAGATTTCTAATGACAGACACACTAAATATTTACCAATTTTACTACATGGTTTTACACCTAATACTTCAAAACCAAGTAACATTAACAGAACCCTTAGTTTCCCATTACCCATCTCTAGGGACATGTCACAAATTAGAAATGTCATCACGAATAACTGGGATTTATTAACTGAATCACAATTTATGTCAGCTGCTATTGGCACTGCACCTACCTTTTCATTTAAAAGAACCAAAACTATAAGAATGAGTTTAGAAAACAGAGATTTACCTTTTCTTATTAATTCTACTTCTACTTCCAACTCTCAAAATGGGATGCATTCATGTAATAAATGTGTGGTATGCCCTAACATTTTCACAGGATCTCAATACACATTCACACATTGTAATTATACTATTAAGTTTTCAAAATATTTCTGCCGCCATTCTACAGTAGTAGTATATGCAGGTATTTGTGCATCTTGTAAAGCATTTTATGTAGGTAAAACTACAAGAAAACTTTCAAATAGAATTAAGGAGCATCTAGGAGCCATCAGGGCAAAGAACTTAAATAATGCCCTTGCTAAACATAGCATTTTTTGTACTTCTTTTAGTAAATTTTACTTCATAGTATTAGAACAAGTTAACTGTTTTTTTTTTGGAGATTGGGAATTATATTTAGAACTAAGAGAACTTAAATGGCAATTATTGCTTAATTCTGAAACATACCCTGGTCTGAATGAAAGTGTTAATATTAAATGCGCTTTAAAATGGAAGATTTAATTCTATTTTGACAGTTGTTCTATTTTGACAGTTGCTGTCTTTCTACAAAATGTGTTTGCATGCATCCATCCATGACCTTTGACACACTTGTTAGTCACCATTTGTACAGTTATATGAGTATTCATGTCTCCTACATGCATATTTAGTGTGCATACTGTACATTTGTTCAATGATTAGCTAACACAAGGGAGTGTTTATTTAATATTCATGCCCCTGTCATTCATATGTATGTTCATGGTTATTGTGTTTAGATGATTGGCACAGTTTAAATATTGTCTGGTTGTACTATTGGTTACTGTACTAATAAGTTATAAGTAGTTCATTGGTTTTTTGTTTACATGTGAATCTAGTTACATATAATGTAAGTATTGTTGACTATAGGTTATTCTGATGAAGCTCTTCCACCTGAATAAGAACGAAAGCTTAATCATCTATTCAGTGTTTGAGTTTTTATTTCCTTTCTACTAGCTCAGTATTAATTACTACGCCTAAAAGAAGTCTGAATTTATATAATTAAGATTCTTCTAGTGCACGGTGTTTATTTTTTATATATATATATATATATATATAGCTATGAGTGTATCTTTCCCCTGTTTGTTTTAGTCAGCAAAATCTAGAAGGCTTGATTACTTCTTTCCAAGGTGACTTTGGGGAGTGATCATTTTTGGTTAAATAATATGCTCAAAGTCACACAGCTCCCAGGCAGAGACTGAAGGAATCAAAACCCAGGACTACTGCGTAAATCAGTAACCATTTGAAAAGTCGAGAATCACTGCAGTGAGTCCTGAAACAAAGAGACTGGGTGGCCAAAAAAGAGACTTACAAATACTAACTGCAAGATGGCCATTTCTCAGGATATTCCATTTTCTCTGAGGTATGGCTGTCTCAGAGTTGGTATCTATAAGGTGGGGGGGTGGAGGATGGCTTGCCCCCCCCCCCCCCACCGACAAAATGAAGTTTAGAGGAGAAGAGCAATATTCAAAATTCACTCTTCTCTGGGTTATTTTCTCTCTCTCTCTTTTTTTTTTTTTTTGATATGTCAGCACCCAACATTTCAGTAGGAAGCAACATTAATCAACTTAAGAGCTCATAGCGTTAACACCAAGTATATAACGGTCAGATATTAATGAAACTGAAGAATTAATTTGTAACTCAGTTGTCATATGGAAAATTTGCCTAAAGTAATAACTTTGAAGGGCATGTCTTCAGAAGGTTATTTATAAATAAAATACAGAACCACAGTACTAAAATGTATCAGTGAGAGATACCCTGTTGGAGCAATACGGAATAGGGCTCAAATGAAACTAAAAAGGCGTTTGAAAATCAGTCCTGGTTGTGTCATTCTAAAATGTTTAGTGAACATGAACTGCCGCCCAGTTTCCATAGTATCTCCTAATCTCTTTGGTGCTGAAAATTACCGTTTCTGATTAAGTTACCAATACACACATATTTGCTATCTACTAAATATAAAATATGCTAAATATTCTCTTTTCTTGTCCAGCATCTAACATGTTCCTCCCTCGTATTCAGCAAAAACAGTTGTGACTTCGCTCTTTGAATAACGAAATTTGATGCAAACTGCACAATGCTGTTCATTTTGTGTAATACTTGCATCAAAAATAATTCTCATCTTTCTACCACAAAGGCCATATAAGGGATCCCACTGTCTGTTCATGTTATTTCTGTCTTTGTAAAACTTAACTTTTTCCAGTATGTGCTCAGATTCATCAGCTTCCTACATGATACAACAAATATTTTCAAGGATCTTGTTCTGTATTTAGAATGTTTTTTCTTCTATTTTGCAAGTATCCATCAAATATTCATGAACATTTGGGAAAGTCTGATGTTATTACTTACTTTTTCTAAAGGACTTGCTCAACTGCAGTAGTTATTCCATGACTGTATTTATGTAAGAATATATTCTTGGCTGTTAATTGGCAATAGTGATTATTCCTTGCCCGCATTTCTGTAAAAATATAGTCTCAATTGCTAATTGGCAAAAATGATTATTTCATGCTCACCTTTTGAAACACTATATTCTCAGTTGCAGTCTAAGGTTTCTTAGCTCAGAATGAGAAGCCAAAGTAAGTAAAGTGACTTGCTAAGGGGATATGATACTGATATGCATGTTTCAGATTTTTGAAATGCACAAGTGTAAAACAAAAAGTATGGATCTCTTTTACTCCAGCTGTTTATAGTTCTCAAGTATGCAAAAAACACTTCCTCAGAAGTGCCATCCCCATTCAGTGATGACAGCTATTCATCACCCAAAACTAACCAAGCACATCAACAAAAGCTCAAATACTACTTATTCATGAGTGGAGCTGTGAATCCTACATATTCATGGGTGGAGCTGTTAACCCCCCTTCTCATTCTTACACATTTATTCTATTTATGAGATTGCTATTGGAGAAAGGAAAAGGCAACTCTCGGAGAAAAAAGCTCTGTCTTAGACAGCTTGAACTTTCTGGATTTGTACTTCCACATTTTAGCAATGCTGTTTGAAAGATAGCGGTATAACAAGATTCAGCATTTAGAGCACGTATCTGCTCAAAGTCAAGCATTATATAAGCATCATATAAATGAGAGTTGACAAAACAAGACTGACAGAACTCAAACCAAAGGAAAAAGCTTTACAAGACACCATAATGTAATATTCTGTCACCTTCATGTTAATACTTGTCTGGAATTAAGCCTTAACATGCCATTTTTCACTCTGTAGTCTCCTAGACTACCCTACTACTGTGGTTTTCAGTAGAGAGGTCCACTGTATGGAGGGCAGTCTTGCAGAGCTGCACAATAATGTGTCAGTCCCAGGGAGTGGATAATGGTGATTAGCCATATGCTTTCCGCAAAAATGCCAGTGCCTCCCAATTATGCCATTGAGTAATTAAGAGAATCACACATCTATGTAAAATGTTATTACTGGAGGAAAAACTGACCACCATAAACATACATTATTTACTTTGAGGTTGCTGGTGTGTGTCTTAGTTTTTGTATGGAGTATGGACATATATATAGTGGCATAAATGAAGCTGCATAAATCTTGTGAGTGCATGTGTCAGTGTGTCTGTCTGTATATCTGCCTCGTTGGTTGCACCAGAGGGAAAATTAGGAATCAGCACTCTGGATGTGTATGCGTGTGTTGCAGCACATGTAGGTGAATGGATGAGTGTTGCCATGACTATCACTGACTGTGGGGGGGCTTATTTATTGATGTGTGGGTATTTTGTGATATAATTAAAAAAATGCCATATTATTCACAAGCAAAGATACTCCAAATAAGAAATCACTAGACTAGACAAATAGTGTAGTGCTTTAATCTCTGTTTAATCAAAACCTCTTCAGAAATAGATGAAAACACTACACTATTTTCCCAGTCTAGTCATTCCTTATTTGATGTGTCTTTGCTTTTGAATTTTGTGGGTTTTAGTCCACTGCATTACTGCAGTGCTTTTTAATGCATTATTATAGTTTCCCTCCCTTGACAGCATATTTCCTGGTCTTTGTGCCCTTTTTTGCACTGCCTGCAAGGCATTGCTCCTTTCTGGCAGTGAATGATAGACTATGACTACCACGTTCGCCAGAATGGGTAAGAAGGCATCATCCACTCATGCCCATCCTCTCCCAACTCTCTTATCCAGCCCCCAAATCACTACTCAAAGTGGGTCCTGTGAGTCATAATCAGGGCTTTGCCTCTATACAACATGGAGCTTTTCTAGATAAGGAAGGTTTTATAAGAAAAAACAATATTTCTTATACTTTATTATAGAAGTAGTTTTATGAGAAACACTTTTGGAAAGCTAAATAATATCTCTTTTTCTGCTACATATATTATTAATTTTGCAATTTCATCACTTTAGTTATTTACTCATTTTTCTACCTGTATATTTTCATAGTATCAACATTTGTTCAAGAATGCAGAAATTAATTCTGCCATAGACCTCATTAATAGGAACCTAAGCAGACTTATTTTGGTCACTGGGGATGCAACCCAGTCTTTCTTTATACATCATAGTTTCAATTAGTAGGGTCTAGGAAGAATGGTTTATTGACGATGGAGTTTGATTTTACTCTTCCTTTAAAGGTGAGTATGCCAGTACCTCACAAAGGGTATAACCATGGGTGGGGAACAGTGCCTAAGATATTGTCATTCATATTTTAAAGTTGCAGTACTTGTTCCAAATTATTTTTATTTAGATAGTTAACATTTGAGTACATTCATCAGATGCTGAGTAGTTTATATACACAATGCTTGGGCAGTTAAACCCCCCACGAGGCCTGTATTTTCACTGATTTTCTCATCTTGTTGTAAAAGGAGTTCCTCCTGCTCCGCAAGGGACACACAGAATTAAAATGCCATATTCAGTAATACATTTATTAATTATTATTAATCAGTTTTTAGTCTTGATATGTTTTCTTGGCTTCCATGAAGACTAAAGCATCACCACTTATCCCTTCAGATCGACAAGAATAAAAACAATATAAACAATATAAAAACGGTATACCGTGGAATTTGTGATATGCATTTTGGATCACTATATTATACTGCATTTTTGTATTTCTGAAAAAGAAAAGTATAGAAGCCACCTGATTTACTGATGAAACTTATTTAATTTAGAAAATACAACAACACTTCTAAACTATTGTCTTCTTGCTCGCTTGTGCGTGCTCTCTCTCTCTCTTCTTTTTGGAATTTGCAGATGTAAAATTGATATTATAAGAATGGAAGTATATGGAGCTTGCCTTCTTGAAAAACACTTTTTTTATTTTATAAGGATGTCTGGACTGGTGATAAGTTGATTTGGTTGACTCACTTTTAGTAATCTTTATGAGACTGCGTTCTATTTATTGCCATATACAAGAGTTTTAAACTTTTTTTGAGATTTACAACTACTTAAGTACTAGGTCTATATTAGTTCACCAAAAATAACACCTATTCATCGAAACCTAATCATCAAAAGTCACTTCTGCAATTCACAGAATTTTCCCAGGGCAATGACATAGTTGGTCAGCTGCACAACTTTGCTCTGCTGTAGTGCGATCTAAGAGTTGGTATATATAGATGGAGGGGTTTGGGGGGAGCAGCCACTTGGGTAGGTTTGATTCAGTGCGCTGTGTGTTCCGTTGTGCTGTGGGGAAATTATTTCATTGCACTGGGAAAATTCTGCAAAGTGCAGAAGTGATTTTCGCTGATTAAGTGTCGATGAAGAGGTGTTCACGGAAAATAACTTTTGGCAAACTAATATACACCTCTAAGGACCACACGTTATTTATTCCTTCATGTATATTTGTTGACCTGAGTAGTCTCATTGGTCTGTGGTAGCCCCTTTTCAGAGGAAGTCCAGGAAGAAAAGCTTCAGTTTACAAAACAGGCAATTGTATACAATGGAGAATAATGTAAAGCTTAAAGTTAAAATATGGACATACAATAATTGGAAGTCAGCTATACTATAGAAAATCTGAAATCAGTAAAATATACTGTAAAGTCAATACATAATACAAGTTGAAAGTATACAGTGAAGTTAAAATGTCAAATTAAAATTTTACATGTATAGGTACGAGAAATAAGAGAATGGAATTTGGGAAGATACAAATAAAAAGCTGAGAGTGGGTATGAAGACTAGAAAGTATAGACTGGGTGTGAAGGGTAGAAAGCAGAGATAGGGTGTGAAGGGTGGAATGCAGAGAGTTGGAGTGAAGAGTATAAAGTAGGGACTGGGTGTGAAGAGTGAAAAGTTGAGAGAGGGTGTGAAGGGTAGAAAGCAAGTGTGGGTGTGAAGAGTAGAAAGCAAAGAGAGGGTGTGAAGAGTTGATAAAGGAGAGTGTGTCTGAAGAGCAGACAGGAGAGAATGGGTTTGGAGAGGAGAAAGCAGAGAGTGGATGAGGAGAACAGAACACATAAGGTGGGTGTCAAGAGTAGAAAGCAGGGAGTGGGTGTGGAGAGCTGAGAGCAGAGAGTGGATGGGGAGAATACAAATCAAAGAGTGAGTATTGGGAGTAGAGACTAGGTATGAAGCGTAGAAACCAGGGTGTGGATATAGAGTAGAAAGCAGGGAGTGGGTGTGGAGAGTTGAGAGCAGAGAGTGGATGTGGAGAACAGAAAGCAAAGAGTGGGTGTAAAGAGTAGAAAGCAAACAGTGGATGTGCAGAGTTGACAGACTGGTGTGAAGAGTAGATAGGACAGAGTGGGTGTGGAGAGTTGAGAGGAGAGACTGGATGTGAAAAACTCTGGATGTGAAAAATAGAGATAGGGAGTGGGTGTGGAGAACAGAAAGCAGAAAGTGGGTGTGAGGAGTAGTAAACAGAGAGTAGTTGTGAAGAGTAGAAAGTAGAGAGTAGGTGTGAAGAGTAGAAAGCAGGGAGTGGGTGTGAAGAATAGAACATAAAAAGTGGGTGTGAAAGGTGGAAGCAAAGAATGGGTGTGAAGAGTACAAAGCAAAGAGCGGGTGTGGAGAGTTAACAGCAGAGAGTGGGTGTGAACAGTAGAGAGTAGAGAGTGGGTGTGGAGAAAAGAAAGCAGAAAGTGGGTGTAGAGAGTGGAAAGCAAGAGAGTGGGCACGGAAAGTAGAGAGCAGAGAGTGAGTGTAAACAGTAGAGAGCAGAAAGAGAGTGTGGAGTAAAGAAAGCAAGGAGGGGATGGGACGTAGAGAGCAGAGTAGAGAGCAGAGGGTGGGTGAGGACAGGTGACTAATGTGCATATTTGTTGGGTAACAGAGAAAAAGAAAGTTGCAGTGAAGTTAGGGTAGATGTAGAATATAATCAGTGTGAGTTGGAATTTTGCTGGTGGGAAAAAAAACTTGTCAGAGGTTAATTAAAGACATTAAAAGTGGTAGTAAGGGCAATGGAGCAGATGGCAGTAAGAAATTTACATTGAGAGTTAACTTTGTTGATGTATATATTGGGCAATGTAGGTGTATAAGGGTCAGGATAGTCTACACTGGGGAGGTGCCAAAGCAAAGCCAAATGTTTTTTTAAGAAGGATTTGAATCTGGATAGGTTGGCTTTTTGTCTAATGGTGTCAGGAAAGCATTCTACTTTTTGAAGACATAATATAAGTACAAGGACAGACCAGGACAGTTGTCAGTTTGTTAGTTATGGTTAATAGAGACTTGATAAAATAATGATAATCTACAATTACCTCCAAGACAAATTAGGAAAACGGATTGTAAAAGGCATGTTTATCCTCCCTGAGTAATAATCATATTAGAAGAGGCCTGGGGAAATGATGATAGCAAATTTCAGGCAAGAATAAGTGTCGAGACAGGACAAAACAGAGAGGAGAGTATGGCAGGACATGAAAGGGGTGACAATATAAGAGAAAACAAAAGGGCAGATACACTGTCTCTAGGTTACTTGCTCTACATTAACTTGAAAGATATGGTTTTACCAGCATAACTAAAAGGTACTACAGTAAACTCTCAGTTAACTGGAACTCAAGCAACCAGGAAAAAAAATATTGAAGAAATACAGTGCAATTTTCATGTGTTGCACATTCTGTTTTCCCCCACAGAAACATACCTTACGTTTTTAGAGTTTTAGAGTTTTAAAAAGGAAGATAGGAATAAATTCCCTCTCTCCCCAACCTGAGAACAAGTCAAACCAAACAAATGGTGTAGGGTACAGTATCAGTCAGGCCTATTTTTAAGAGCAACCAGAAACTACAGTTATCTGGTATCTACCAATCCCCATGGGTACCAGTTAAGTGAAAGTTTACTCTACATTAAACGTCTCACATAATCAACATGCTACCTATTAAGCAGCACAGATGTGATTTAATAGTGATAGATAAATAAATAATCTGAGTAGAAATTAATTCTATTTACTTACTGATTTATTGACATTTAATTACCCTGAAAGTCTGACTAAGTAGAAATCCATTTTGAGAGTAAGCCCAGGGAGAAAAGCTACAAAGTATTACAAAACATTTTAAGAACAGTAATTTTACAGACTTTAAAGATAATACAAAAAAGCAACAACAGTTTAAATAATTATAATAAATTAGACATAATAAAAAAATTAAGAATATATCCAAGCTATATGACAAATGATTTAGTAGATTAATTTCTCTATAAACAGGCTAAAATTTAAGGTAAGCTAGTATAATACAAACAGGAATTGCAATACAAAGTGAGAGAAAAGCAGGCTTATGGTGAATTTCGACAGAAAGCCAGAGGACAGAAATTGACAGAAGTAAAGACATGAGCGCAGAAGGGACAGTAAGGATATGTAAGGTATAAATTGGCACTTGTTTACATTTTTGGGATACAATTATCCTGGTGTTGGGAAAGAACAGAGACAGCTTTTGGCTAAAAAGACTTTCAGAATAGTTTTGAAGGATGGGAGGGAGGGTATTGAACTGATGGATAGATATGAGTACAGACAATGCCCATCAGATTTGATAGGTTTGTAAGGAAACATGAGTTTTTGGTCAAGGGATTGTAATGACCGACTGGGAATATAGTTGGGTAGAATGTTATTTACTGCTAGGCAAGCATATGGGTTCCGGATAATTTTATAGGTGGTAGGAAACTGTGTATATGTTAAATGATGTACTGTAACTACACTACTAAGTTTTGGTGTGGTAGATCTGTGGTTTCTTTACTCCTTTCAGTTTTTCTCTCTGTACATATCAGTTCAAAGAATTAGGATTTTTTTTTCTTATTGTAAAACATTTTTTTCCATTTATTAATTCATTAATACCTTACAATAACATTTCTGTGTATAATATTCTAAGCGAGATAAAACTGCTCTCATTAGGTGTAGCTGGCAAAATAACTGATAATGGGAGCAAGGCTTGGATTTGAAATGCATCTCTATACTTGCTGAGCTGTAATGGAACATATGATCCATAAGCAGCAATTCACATGAATAATTATGAAGGGATGCTCGAATGTTGCTGTAAGCCACGTGGTGACTTAGCACAGTTGGACCTTGCTGGCAAAACCATTGGCCCCAGTAAGATGTCACTGTGCTAGCATTTGAAGAGATAACCATCTCCTTGGCATATTATGGAGTGAGTATCTGCATGGAATAAATAAGAGTCACAGACTGTGCATGGCTAGCAACATGACAACCTTATTCCCTTGTATGTTACTGTAAATAACCTACAATTATTTGCAAGGTTTGTAAATTCCCTCTTAACAAAAACAAGATAACAAGCTGCCAGGATTTTGGGAAATTAGATATGCAGCACACTTGTGCTCAGGTCAGTTAAATTTTAAGTTTAGAGATTCCAGTCTTCAAAACCCAAAAGTTGTTGATTAGGTTGAACTTCACAAACAAATACACACATGTGTACGAGCACGCACAAACATAAAATATGGTTTACTATCAAAATGTGGAAATCACTTTGCCTGTTTAAGCTTATCGTCGAGATATAATGTCGAATTTCAAAACAATTTTACACAGAAAGTTTGAACCATGTTAATACCAAGAGTTCGATAGTCACTATATTAAATATGTGACCGTTGAACTGCATTTGCTGTCTAAATATCCAGATTTGGTAAGTTTGCTTTCACTTTTTATACACTTTGAAACCATACATTTGAGGTAAGCTTAAACGGACAAAGTGATTTCCACATTCTGATAGTAAACCATAAAATACATCTCGTGTTTGCTTCACACACACACACACACACACACACACACACACACACACACACAGATAATACATTATAACATATATAGATATAGATTATATATATATGTGTGTTCGTGTGTGTGTGTGTATACATATATATATATATATATATATATATATATATATATATATATATATGTGTGTGTGTGTGTGTGTGTGTGTGTGTGTGTGTGTGTGCCTGTGTTGTTGTGTCTTTCGGCTTATCCCGGTTAGGGGTTGCCACAGCGGAACTCCGGTCCGCTAATGTTTGGTAGTGGATTTTTACATGCCGAGTTACCAGCCCTGATGCACAACCTTCAACAAAGGCACGTTCATTCACGCATGTCTCCACACAGAAGACGCTCTAGCTGAGAATCGAACGTGCCTGTGTGTGTGTATATATATCTACAGAGAGAGAGAGAGATATATATAAATAGCTTTCAAAATGTGGAATGCTACATTTCATAACATGAAACAAATACACCAACTATGGTATATTTACTAATAACACACACGTATTAAAGAAAACACAAATTTTCTATTCATGACTAAAAACTGCCAAAGTATGTTTATTGCAACTTTGATAAAATATATTTTATAGTCTATTCTTCTTGCCTTGCATATCTGGCATGTGAATGGCCACCTTATTATAAGAATTAATTAGAATGCCAGTTTTGAATGTTTAAAAAAGAACCCCAGTCACAGCAATGTGGGTGTTGAATAAGTAGCTGTCATTATAATGGAGCACTGTTAAATATATTTCAGTCCTGTCCTAGAGTCCATAATACAGCAGTAATAAGTCGGAGCACCTATAGAACCCAAATAATCCATTTATTGTCTCTAAGCATCACAATGTGCCTTTTTCGAACAATTATTTGTAAAAAAGGGGAAAACAATATTTTGATTATCTAAATTGATTTTATTGATTTCTGGATATTTCTCACTTTTTATGTGTGATCGTTGAAGGTTGGGGCGTCGGGATGGCAACTCGACACCATAAAAACCAACTGCCAATCATTAGCGGACGTGAGTTCCGCTGTGGCGACCCCTAACCGGGAGAAGCCGAAAGACAAACAACAACAACAACAACTGGCCAAACAGTGGATGTCTACAAGAAAATGTGCAATAAATACCTCATTATCAATTCTACAAAGGCCAGTAAAAAGTAATGGATAGTCATGGGCAGCATTATAAAATGGGTTCAAATGTGAAACATTTTTTTTTGATTAGAAAAATTACTATAAAATATGTTATACACAGTTATGAGGGAACGAATGTGTATATCTAACCATGGGCAACGATGACACTTTTACTGAGAATGCCTCGGTGTGAGGGAGTTACTTCATTAACCAACTTGTGCCATTAAATATTTCCACACTATGAGTGTGTTTGATTATTTTTAAGTATATGAGTTGCTGTAAAAAGCATTATCTGATACGGAGGTAGGCCCACTCCACCGAATCTGGTGCTTGGCATACTTCTGCTCCTATATTTTATCATTTGTTTTCTGATTTGTTATGAGTGGTGTACATATAACAGCACATATGTTACATCACCTCTGTGCCACAACCATATTACAGTAAGCATCAATTTCCATACACAACAGCCTCACATGCTGTATATTATACATATAGATTGTTATAAATTTGCTTGTTAATGGAAAGCCAGAGATATTTTTGAGATCTCATCTTAAAAAAGGAGGCAAAGAAATGTAAAAATTCAAGCAAAGGTTAAAAAGAATTTTTGTAAGGATTAATTTTTTATATATATGTAAATTAAATTAATGAATGTTGGAATTTAACCACAGAGCTATTGGCCAAGCCAGCCAAAGTACTGTGGTTAAGGGCCAATAATTGTTTATTTGTTTACTTACTTATTCTGTGCATGGATTATCTCATATTACAGCAAATAAAAAAGGAGGTTAGGTTTTAATGTGTAAGTAATTTTTTGTCAGCTGAGTACAGTATGTAGCAAATTTTGTTTTATTTTCCCTGATCCCACCACCACTTGGAAGCCTGAAATGTATTCAGCGCTGTCATGATGTAGAGGATTGCCGCAAACTGCTACCGTGATATTAAGCAGTACAGTACAATGGTCAGTTTTCAGTAATAAGGACAAGATACTTACTGTGATGCATTTTTACACACTAGTACCTAACTGAGCATTAACATGCTCTTCCTAAATATTGGTCTTGCATGCAAAAAAATGGTATAAAATATATAGAAACCTAGGAATAATTTAGCACAAAAGTATTTCTGTGTTTTCTCTCTATAAAACATGACTAGTTTATTACAATTTTTGAGTTTGCAGAACAGTAGCTTGGTCAATCTATATTTTAAGGGATTTGCCTTCTAGTTTGAAAAATTGCAGTTATCAATGCTAATATTAAGGGTAGCTGTGATTAAGATCCCCAGCTTAATTTTATAGATACTGATAAATTTGTGCTCAATTTAACATGGATATTTTGTGGGAATACATATGTCTTCAAAGGAATAAACATAGTAAAGTGCACATTAGGTATGTAATGAATATAATTCATTTTTAACATCCTAATATGTCTTGAAATAAATAATTCAGAGATCAATATTATACAAAGTAGAAAGCCACGTTTTTACAGTAATGTTATTAATGAGAAGCAGTATACAATCCATAAATGGGCATCTGAGTTTCCCTTTTAAATTGTTACTATAAATGCAGACTACATTATCATGGTAAATATAAATAAAGATTCTGAAATGCATATTTTTTTAAAGTTTCTTTTCTTGTTTATGTAGTTTAACACTAACATTTTGATAAGAGGTCCAGAATCTATGGATATAGTATCAAATAACATAAACCACTTTAGATAACAACTAGCAATATTAGTTAGGCATAAGCTGAATGAAAGCAGATTTTGAATTCTTATGAAAACACATTTCCTCTATGTTCCATATGAAATTGCTACTCCATGTAAAAAAAATATGCAGACATGCACAGGTGTGTCTATGTACATATATATATATATATATATATATATATATACATACATACATACAGGTTCCAACTGTTTTTGTCAATGATTGCTTTGTCTGACATGCAGAAGTGCAGTGTTTTTTTGGCCAAAGGTTTAGTTTACTGAAAGAACATTTTATCTGGCCTCTTTTATTGAAACAGGTAAGTGGGATGCATAGTAGGGTTGTTAGGGTGTGTATCTATGTGTGCGCGTGTGTATATATGTGTGTGTGGGGGGTGTCTGAGCTTAGTCCCCATGCTCCACCTTAGTAAGAGATGCTAATCCTAGCCCTTCCTTTTAACCCTATCCTGCAACTTAAATTAAAAAAAAAAAAAAAAAAAAAAAAAAAACTTCCCACAGTGCTACTAGTATTCAGGCAAATTTGAGCTGAATGTGTTCAGGATTGTATTAGTGATATAATAATTGGTCAATATGTTTTGGTTGCTGTTTAACCTGGCCAATTAACATGATAACATGATCAATCATTATATAACCATTGATATACATATACATACATACAGATATACAAATATATATATATATATATATATATATATATATATATAGATAGATAGATATAGATAGATACACAAGTGTGCACACATTTTTTTTTTTTTTTTTTTCATTTTAAACATGTCCAGTTATTCAGCAATCATAAATAACATTCGATATCCTGGACAGTAACATCATCAGGGTCACTAAACAATGTTCCTTTTATAATTTTATATCATCTCTTATATAGCTGCTGTGTAAATATGTTTAGTATGGATTCCTAGCTTATTGATATATCCATGAACTGTCTGAGAATAAGCACAAATAAGGAGCATTTGCCATTATATGCTGAATGAAATACATTAATGCCACAATTTGTGTCTGATAGCTCTGGTTCCACTTTTGATTGCATTTTCAGAGAAACAGTTAAAAAAGGATAAGTCCAAAAATGCTGACGTAACTTCCACATTCAGACATCCATCTGCAATTATTAAGAATGTGCTAGAAACATAGCGTTACTAAAAAAGTAACAGGTATTCATTAAATTCTATACCTGAATGTCTTTGGAAAGGAATGCAGTTCTACATTATCTGATTTAAACCTTGAATTCCTAAATGTCATTAAATTTTAATCTTAAAATGTCTTTTTTACGTTTCATGGTTCTGAGTTTTAAGGTTAGATGTTGCAAGTATTCACTGGCAAGCCTCCATTGCCCAACTGTGTGAGGCTGAGCAAGTCACTTAACTGGACAGCATTCCCGGATTGAGTCTGAAAAAGGTCCATGAAGATCAGTGTTCTACCCCAGAAAATAAAATTTAAATAAGTAAATAAATATTGGCACATTATTTGTTTTTCCTTCTTTTTTCTTGTAGTGAAAACCATTTGTCACCTTTTAAATATGAGCATTAAGTGTAAAGATATAAGAACTAAAATGTACAACATGTAGCTTTCTTCTCACATAAAGATGGTGAATGCAATGAGTGGATTTAAAAAAAAAAAAAAAAGATACAGGACCATTTTATCCAGCATTCATCCATTTTATTCACTCACTCATTTTCTGATACAGCTTTTTTTTTCTATTCAAATTTGAGGAGAAGCTGGGGCCTACATCAGCAAGCATCATGCATAATGCAGAAAAGCTATCCTGCAGATCATGTCATTCCATCATAAGAAGCACATATACAGCCAAATTCACCCTGGATGATACGTGTTGAGGTTCAGTAGTAAAACCGCACATCACATCTACAGGCACTTAGTGCTCCTACTGGCAAGTCCTTCACTGTGATATAAAACTGAATTCCCCACCAAAAAAGCATGGGGACAAAAGGATAACATGCCTTGATGGAATGCAACATTTTCATGAAATATGAAATAGGTCTGCATTTGCTTTAGTAGTGATTTGAAACTTCATTGCACATGATACATATAACTTACCAAGAAGCTGTCAATGATTTAATTACAAACTTAAAGCCATGTCCACATATTATCAATTTTGCTTAGAAAGTATGTACCTCTAGTTCAATATTTGTTAGTAAATAATTCTGATCATTCAGTCAGTCATGGCTCAAAACTTTAAATGCCTAACTTTACTCGCCACAGAGTCAAAGTTATGTTCTATTAAAATGCAAAATAAAACAAATATAAACTGTTGTACTTTACACTTGTTAATTTAGTTAGTAATTTTCAATGTAGTAAGCATTTTATGCACTACATATGCATTTACATAGTTTTACAATCCCATTGTAGGAAAGGTAATAAAGAAAAACTTTACATGCTAGATTACAATGTAAGATTGCAGTAATACAGGGATTTAAAGATACCTATAATATATGGCAAATTTTTTACAAGTATTTTAAATATGACATTTTAAGAAATAATGTGTACTCTGGTGAAATTCTTACCTAATCAAGTATACATATACATGAATACATATACACAACTACACATATATATATATATATATATATATATATATATATATATATATATATATATATACACACACACACACACACACACACACCCATATTGGACGAACAATTCAGTTAATGAAAATAACAAAATCTAGTAAATTATTCTCAGAAAATCTTGCATGGTAATTTGTTTCAGTTGTATGTCACATTCCAGACATATTCCATCCATTCTCAGGGTTAATCAAATAATTTGGGGCAGACTGTATACACTGAGTTTAGAGAGATGAGTGAATGTTCCAGCAGTACTGTCATGAAATAAGCTTTGTACAATGATCTGCTACTAATCAGACTGATGGAATGAAAGCAGCAAACCTCTGTACAGTGTACATTATTCAAGAGCCTCTCTTGAAATGACTGAATAATATGAGTTGACAAACAAAAACAGCAAATCTGTAAAATATAAATTAGGGTTAACGTCAGAGAAACACGAAAATACTGCAGTGAAAAGGCATATGTCCACTACACTATATAAAATAAAATATAAATGGCATGCACTATAGAAAGAGGGGAAATCATGGAAAGATATCTGTAGCATGAAATTATAAAAGCTGTTCCCTCAAACGTCTGTCAGCTTAATGTTCCTGGCTAGAATTCAGTCAACAGAAAATGTTGAGTATTTTTAACAATGTATCTTATAGCTCACATATTCGAGTACTGCAGTGACAGTTACAAATCAGTAATGTCCTGTGCTGCATATAGCACTTACAGGTTCTAACCTCACAATATATATATAGCACTACCAAGGAAGGAAGGTGCAAATAATAAGACTAAAGGAACCAGGACCCAAGCCTACATACAGAGTAATGGTAACTCTAACCCAAAAATTGAGGTTAGTTTGCCCAGAATTATTTAAAATGATTATTAAAAAGGTGGCTCAAGTAACACTGTGTGTGTTTCTTCTGAGATGGTCCTGTAATAAAAAGATTCCAGTCCTACGAAAGGTGAGACCAGGTAAGATCTTACCTTTTATCAAACTCAGTACTTAATCCTGTTGTAATGAATTGGTCAGACTGCCATCACTGGATCGTACTGGTAAGGGTGATTAAGTCGTAAGTAACTACAAGTCAGCAGGTTGTTTATCTTTTCAATGCTACAGATTATGAAGTTGCCATAGGCTTGATATTATGGTCAAGCAGGATAAAGCTATTGTTTAGTACACCTGTGCGTTATGTTCCTGAATGAAACTGGACCACAAGGGGGCAGCAATTAGGATGAAAGCTGCATAACAAAGCAAAAATACATTTCCTCCAAACCATGACCCCTCATTCTAAGCACCATATGACCTGTTGTGGAATCAAGTGGAGAGAGAGTAATATAATGGCAAATAAATGAGACCAAGGTGTGCACGTCATTGTTCACTTGCTATAATGTAGACATGGATGTTTTAGTATCAGGCATCCTTAAAGAAAAACAAATAGAAAGCAATCTGAATGAGGGAAATGGCAGTTTGCTCCAACAGCAATAAACCTTACACTATACAGCCAATATGATGTGGTGCTTACTAGATTACTGCTCCAGAAATGAGGTTCCTATCTCAGGAAAATATGGGCAGCTCTGGTATGTTATAAGAAAAGTATGACTATAAACGTTAGGTAGACTTTATAATGAATGTATAGTTATATTGCAAGACAAATAAGTAAACGATAAAAAACACATTCTTAATTTTTACTACACTTCTTTGATAGCTTTAACTGATTTCTAAATACAAAAGTTATTAGACCTAAAAATGATTTTTAAAGAACTACAGTTCTTCAGCCCTTAAGGATTTCAAGCACAACCAATTACAGTGTAGAAGATTATGAGAGGGTCCCCAATCAAAATCAGCTTATTATGTGTTTGAGACATGGATGCAAAGAAATTCACCTTGAGACTGGGGCAGTTATTTATGGCTAATTAAGACACTTGTTTATAAGCTGTACTTTGTTGAATGCACAAATTCTGCTCGCCCAAAAGGCCTGTTTGTGAAGGCAACCAGCAAAAGCTTTCTCTATAGTAAAGCAATACAAATCTGATGTACAGAGTCAGAAAAATCAAATACAGTCACTTTCATTCTCAGCGTGAGTTACAAATCAATATTGTACTATGCTGTATATAGAGTTTACAGGTTGTAAACCTCACAATATATATAAACTGTATTACACATACAGTAATAGGAAAACTCATTCAGTTCAGTAGAAGCAGGTAAAGTAATGCAGTGTTATACGCTGACCGGTTTGACTCTCAGCTAGAGCGTCTTCTGCGTGACATGCGTGAATGGGCGTACCTTCGTTAAAGGTTGTTCATCAGGGCTGGCAACTCAGCATGTAAAAATCAACTGCCAATCATTAGCGGACCGGAGTTCCGCAGTGGCGTCCCCTAACCGGGAAAAGCCGAAAGACACAACAACAACAAAAGTGTTATACTATAAGAGATGTATTATATGGACTGTAATACCATTATGATGTACACTAGCATCTTTACCCACATATAGAGGAACTTGAATCCACCAAGCTGTGAAAGATAAACAGAGAAAAGTCAGAGAAGAGCAGTATATGGAAAGCTGGTAATGGGTAATCAGATGCAATGTTACAAGCAAATCTGTGATAAGGAAAGAGTATATGTAGGTAGTTTATCAAGCTGTATGGGAACAGATAGACACAGCTGCTAGGATGAGCACTACAGAAAGGACAGTAAGATGAGCATTAGGTTGGTATGAAATAGGGTGTAACTTAATGTCTAAGCATCAGAGAGTTGAATGAGTAAGACTGTTTTGATGTAAAGATCAGCCTACAGTAATCTGCCATTCATGTTTTGTCTCAGCATGAGAATGCACCTATGTGTTTCTATGGATGCCCATCAGTGTGTGTGTGTACATATGCACACTTGGGGAGCATCATGCACATGCCAGATCTGTTTTCAAACAACTATCCCCTTCATCATTGGCCCTACTGCCCTGCATCTGGTACAGCTGGTTCATTCAATCACAAATGAAGAGAAAAAAACAGGCATAAAAAAGTATTGGTTCTATCATCCCTAGCTGATAATCTGATCCAAATGATATCATGAAGCTAGTGTTCTATCATTTGTGGTGCTGTACCATGAAGTATATTCATTAACACATCAGCCAATCAATGTTCTCAGTTGTACTTCCCAGAAATGTACTTTCAGACCAAAACAATGAAATAATTTAATTACTTTCTGGTTAAGTTCAGTTTAACAGTCTAACAGCTTTGCCAGGATTTTTATCAGAGTGTTTCACAGGGTGCTAATTTTATAACTTATGTTTGAAAGTTAACTGGAATGGTGATTTTTTTTTGCAGCCAAAAAGATGTATAAGAGAATTGCCTGTGTTTCCTACAGAAGTCATACACACACTACCAGGTCAACTGCATGCTAGACTGTGACTTTTGTGATCTAAAGGCCTAAATCAATGCATACAGACTAGCTATCTTAACTGCTACTCTTTGTGTGCTTCATTCATACTACATCACCAATATTACACCCAAGGTACTTGCAACAAGTTCATGGTATAAGGAAATATAACTCTTTGCATAAAGTAACTTAGATTACAACAGTCTTGTCCAAATAATCTATGAAACTAATAAACACTATGTGCTGCTAGGCCTAGATCCTGTAGCAGTCGTGTGTTTGATTCCCAGAGCCTCCACTTGCCTAATGTATGACTCTAAGCAAGTCACTTAACCATCTATTTCTCCTGAAAAGTGCAGTGAAGTAACAAGGGACAGCATGTCCACCTGGCTTACACGATTTCTCTAGTCCTATATATATATATATTTACACACATACACACACATATGTATATATATATATATATATATATATATATATATATGTGTAGGGAGAGAGAGAGAGATAAGTGTGTGTGTGTGTAACTCTAAATGTCTTCCATAACAACATTTCCAGGAGCTGGAAATAGCTGAGGAAAATACTGCTGTCAATAGAACTCTTTCATTAATGTAAATTATAAATATCCCATATCATTTGTCAAAGAAGACCATACAAGTGTTTGCAGTTCTTCAGTAAAATTTCCCCCTTAAGAATAAAAAAAAACCCAGCATGGCTCTCCTTTGAAAAATAAGCATATGTCTAATGAAAGCTATCTGCTTAACAACATTAGATTAACTACATATGATAACTGGTTTGCCTCTCAACAGTATTACAATTATTTTACTCCCCTCTAGTATGTTTACAGTTTAATGCCAGCAAGGCTGTGCACCTATAGTCCTTACCAAAACATTAATTTTGCAGCACTTATCTGCTTTCAAATAAATTTCTGCTACCTTTCCTGTACTAATGAATTATTTACTTATTATGTAATTATGATTTTCATGACAACACAGTGAAATATCATGTGGTCATACATAAAAAGTAAAATGGGGTCTCTCAGTAGATATATATACATGTTTTATATATATATATATATATATATATATATATATATATATATACATATGTATGTGTGTGTATGTATGTTTATGCACAGGTCTATCAAATTGGACCACAGTATGTTACATTAATGTGTGAAACAGAAAGAAAAATTACATTCCTTAATCATGTACAAAGAATTTCAATCTGATTTCTTTCCATTTTTTTAGCTGTACCATTTATATGGAAGGATGTCAAAGTTTTAAGGATAAATCTATTGCCCCTGGCTTTGGAATGTGACTTCACTCTTGTGTACTAGTCAAAAACATACTGAACGTCAGTGAGAAATGCTCACTATCAGGAATCAAGCTGTCACTCATACACATTACATGTGACTTTTCTAGTCTTGGCATTTCAGATACCCATAACAATGTCAGTGATGCAGTTTTGTTAGACCAATGGTACCAGTGTTTTACTCAGACTGAACATTAATAGCATGAATACCATTTTAATGTCTTTGATCTAATACCACTAGTTTAGTTCTTTATTATGAACTATAAAATCCTTTTCAGATAAAAGAAGTGAAACTTTCTCCAACTGCCTTTCTTACTACAACACAAATTGGTTAGTGTTCTAGATATTAAAAGAGCTCCTATCCCACAGGCATTGCACAAGTGGTTAAAAATCTACCCATTAAGTATTATTAAGCATGGCTGAATGGTTAAATAACAATTATCTGAAGATAATTCATTATTTTCTATAAGATCTATTGACAATGGAGTTGAGAACAAATGAGGGGAATGGTGGGGATCTTATCCTGTACAGAGACTGTGGAAGGCTTTCCTCCTCTGGAGGAAAATATATTCCTAATAAAAATTCACACCAGTGACTTTTCACCACACCTCTGAATTATGCAGATTTTTGCAGAATGTCCAGATTTTTGCTATGTAATTTTAGTCTGCTCCTCATAAAATATATGGTTTTCTTGCAAATCGTTAATAATTGAAGTCACTAAATAATGAGAAACAGTTTAGTTTCAGATTACAGATCATTCAGAAAATACACGCTAACACAAAACCAGCTATTCTATCAACTTTCTAAATTTATTAGAACAATATTTTAAAAATGCCCCTATTTTTAGTCCCTTACTCCCCCATTATTTTTGGCTTTATTCAAAATTCTTGTGCTAAGAGGTTGAGAAGTATACGTTTCAGATATTCTACTTCATTAGAGTGATATTGTGTTACATAGACTTTTCTTCAATAACTATATTTTCTTGAGCCATTAAATAAATGCACAGAGCAGTTGCTCTGTCAAAGATTATCACACAGAAGAATTTTTCAATGAGTCAAAAATATCTTATGGGCAATTTCATGAACTTCAGATAGATAGATATTTCTGACTCCAGTGCAAGAGGCACTCACCTGCATTCTTTTATTTACAATCATATTTGAGGTTTGTGCATGTTGGAGAAAAGGATCCAGTGACATCACAGAAAAGATGCAAATCATATTGATCACTGCTGCTGTCGCATTAGCTATATTTGTTATATTCCACCAAGGATATAACAGCCAGCCAGCTTCCAAAGATTCATGGCACTTTTCACTCACACAAATTGGCAGGCAGCTCGAGCTGAGTTAACAAAAAGACAAGCTTTGGCACCAAGCTCTCCAGAGCTTTACTGCTGCTCAAAGGCTCTAAGGCTTTCAATGATTTAAAGCTGGCTTGATGCCATTTGTCTAATGGGCAGTAAGTTCCCTATGGAGAAAAACCTTCCATTTTCTAAATATTGTTTATGTTTTAGCACTTTCTTCTTCAGAAAAGATATTTTAAAGCTAGGAGTTTTGTGTTTTAATGAACTGTCACAAGAACGGTATAGTACTTTTATGTTTTCCCTGTCAGTTTAAAAGTTATGTAAAGTAACCAGAAACCATTTCTTCTATGAGAGACTGTGTTTGCTTTACTTTTGGGGGCTGGCATTGTGTTTTAAATTGCGTTTTTCTGATCAAAATTTTACTTTTAAAAAAACTAGTTCTTACCGACATTTACTGTTTGTCTTCCCTGGGAAAGAGGCACCATTTGTGACTTGATCATGGAACAAACTACCAGTCCCACAGTTGATCCTTCTTCCAGCCACAAAAAGAAAATGTTTATCAAGCAGCCTTTGCACAGATCACTACTCATTGTTAATAGTTTGTGTAAGACTCTGTTAATACTTCTTTCAGGGCAATGGCCACTGGTACTGTTTTGAGGAAGTTTGCATGACTGCATTCTTATAACCTCCCAGATTAATTTAAAAATGAGATTTTAAATCTCCTTCAGATAGAGATTTAGTTTATGGCCACTTTGCTGCAGAGGTAATCAAAAAGTGTGATGAAATATGGAAGCTGATCCAGGGAATCGTTAAGAGTTTTCAGCCCTCCTTTTCCAAATTTTCTAAGGTATCCTCTAACTCCTCATCCAATTCTGGAACAAAATACAGGTAAACAGACTTTAGAAGAAATGGAAAGAGGGTTCCAAAAAGAAACCTTGAACCTCCCCAAAACCAAGGACAGTCCAAAAAGTCTGAATGATTATTTTAGAGACTTTGTGACCCCCTCCCACCCAGGTGCCTTTTTTCTTCCAGAAAATCTGAATCGCCATTTTTCTCTTTGGCAACAGATAGTTTCAAACAAATGGATTCTGAAGATCATTCATCAATGTTAAAGAGGGCAGTGGGAGGAAATTCCTCCTTTCCAGAGAGTAATTCCTCATCCTCCAGATCAGACTTTTTGATTTCCTCTAGTCCTTCATTACATGCTGTAACAAGGAGTCATAGAACCATTTCCTCTTTCCCAGGTAAAAAAGGGATTTATTCAAGGATGTATTTAGTGCGAAAGAAGGAAAATGCTTGGAGACCACTTCTGAATCTTTGCTTCCTAAACCTGTTTGTGTCCAAATTCAAAATGATGTCACATCACAACCTATTACCTCTTCTTCCTCTTTCAATTTTCCTGGTACCACTAGACTTAAAATATGCTTATCATCACATTCCTGTTCATCTAGACTTCAGACATTTCTTAAGGTTTTGTGTGTCTGGATCACATTATCAGTTCTCTGCCTTATCTATGGACTACCCATTGCACCGGAGTGTTCTCAAACTGTCAAGCTCCAGTTGTAGCTCATTGCAAGCTACAGGGTATCTGCATTTTTCCATATTTAGGTGCCTTGCTTATCATTGCAGAATCTTTTTCAAAGTGTCAATAAATCTTTCTTGGGTGAGAAATCTGCTACACAAGCTAGGATACCAAAAGAGCATTCAAGAGTCTTTCTTGACTCCTTCAAATAGGATTGTGTTCCTGTAATGTCAATTAGATGCCTCAGTTCAAAGAGATTTTTTTCCCCACAAGGAAAAACAGATTTATATCTATATTCATTTCTAAGGTTTTCTACTGAAACGTCATTCACTGTGAGGGAATACCTTAGGATTACATGTCTCATAGCTTCTATGATTCTCATGATAGTGTTGGCAAGACACCACATGAGAAAGCAGTATCTGAAGTCTGTTGGTCCTAGCACCAACACACTCTGTCTTTTCACATCCCAGTGCAGGGTTTTTCAGAAAAGAAATCATGTAGTGGAGACAACAGATATTGTTAAACCCAGGTCTACCTTTCTCCTTCCCTGTTAAAGCAGTCAGTCACGACAGATGCCTTCAATTTTGCTTGGGAAACAGTCTCAGTAGGGATAAAAGTGTAGAGTTTTGGGGACAACAGGGACAGAGTAAGCACATTTTTTTTAATTTAATTTTTTATGTATTTGTCCTTTGATAAGCAAGAAAGTCCATCTGTGCCAATGGCCCATTTTCAGCAGTAGCCCAGGGAGAAATTTTCCACTACAGATTCTAAAACATTTAAACAGTACTTGATGAGTAGATATACACAAGGGGAGAAAAGCCCTGCAACCACTTAAATATTTTACATAAATATCAAAGAGATGCCTACCTTGGTCAAGGCACTCAACTCTCTGAATCATTTTTGGTTTCCAGGACCTCTTCAAGTTGTTAATGACAATACCACTGCAATGTAGTACATCAACAGTACAAGGGGGAACAATGCCATACCCCATTTGCAGACTAGCCATGTTAGTTTGGGATATAGCTTCACAACACAATCTTACTCTGCAGGCATCATATATTCTGTCAGAGCAAAACAGTGTGGCAGACAAGCTGAGCAGAACCGGTACAGACCCTTATGAATGGAAACTAGATCAAGGGATCTTCCAAGATTTGATCCATCTGTGGGAATTTCCTCAAGTAGACCTCTGTGCTTCCCTGCTAAACAACCAACCGGCAATATTCTGTTGAAGGCTTCCATGCAACAATGCATGGAAGATAGAAGTCTTCTTTTTCCTTGAACAAGAATAATAGGGTCTTAACTCCTTTAAGGTACCTGCTTACTGAGCATGTGCAACAGGTACTACTGGAGGCAAGAATGCCTGCTACTAGAACATCATATATCACTTAAAGGAAAAGGTCTTCTAGTTGATGTCAACAGCATAACCAGTGTCGATTCAGGGCTAGTTATTCTCTAGTTTTACAATATTTGTGTGAACTAGTATTATTTGTGTGAACTAGTATCCTATGATCTTTCTTATTACTCTATAAAGGTTCATTTATCTGCCATTTCAGCATGTCTGCTCATGTAGCTTCCTCCTTCTATGCAATCTCATGTCAAAATGTTTTTGAAAGGGATTTTGTACAAGATGCCTTCAATTAAACTGGTGCCCCCCCCCCCCCCTTGGGATCTTAATTTTGTGTTAGAGAAGCTAACATTTGCTCCATTGAAACAGCTAACATGGCTAATTTGAAGTTCTTAACATGGAAAACAGTTTTACCCATTATCTGAGTTAGAAGCTCTTTTGGTGAGTCAACCCTATCTTATTTTCCACAGGGACAGGGTTTCTTTGAGAACTATCCTTCTTTTATGAATAAAGTGATATCCGAGTTTACTTTAACCCAAACTATCAATCCCATTTTCTTTCCTGAACCTAAAAACAAGGGAGAAAGGATATCCCATACATTGGATGTCCACAGACAACTCTAGTACTATCCTGACAGAACTAAATCTTTCAGACCTTCAGATCAATAGTTCATGTCTTGCAAAACTAAGAAGGGACAATCTGTGTCAAAACAAACTATTTCCAAATGGCTTCTAAGACTATTACCATTTGTTACAACTGCCATAACAAAACTATTCCAGGTGAGGTCAAGGCCCACTTTATTACGGACTTGGCTTCATCTACAGATTTTTAGAAAAGATTGGATTTTAGAAGTATTCAAGGTGCTAATTGGTCCTCTATACATACTTTTAAAAAGCACTATAAGCTTGAATCCTTCTCTAGGTCCAGATCAGGCTTTGCTAAGACAATTCTCCAGAGGATACCGCAGCAGTGACCATTCAAACATCTACGGTTATGGTAACTTTACTTACACAACTGTACGTCCCTTCTGTAAATCATCTGCACTGGATTGGACTTGGATGCTCCTCTTAGTTCCAAACCATCGTTCACTGCATTTCACCCCCACTCCAACAAGTGGCAATATTTGGTTCTGAATTGAACCATTCTTGTCTTTTCATTATTAACTTTACTAGTTTCTGTTGTTTCAGTGAGAGGCTTATTTGCCTTGTTGTCCAAGCAGCAAGCTTTTCCTCACAAATTCATTATGATCATAAAGTAACAGGAATAAAAATGCCGCTATAACAACTATCATAATTCTAAGCTATAACAACTATCATAATTCTAAGGTCTAGTAAACAACTCACTTCATTATTTGTACTGCAAAAATACAGTAAAGCAAACTATGTTCAGAAAACTATGTAGCTGTATAAGCAAGAGAGGAAACAGACTATTATGCAAAACTCTAGAATATACAAAATAAATAATACAGAATACTAACTGAATTTATGTAAGGTATCCACCCTCCAAAAATATATTTAATGTTACACTTGTTAAACTCCTACCTTAGTAATGTGACATTGTATTTCCCTAAATGTTTATTGTGTTTGAATTCAGTCTGTAAGCTGTAGCAAAATAATGTCCCATTTTCATTATATAATGAATACCACATTTTCCAGTTTAAGCCTGAAGAATGAATGGGAATAGCATAATTTGCAAGATTAAAGAGACATTTCTGTAATCTGAGCAACTAAGATCTTACAAATTTGTAAATGTAACAAAATATCTAATAAAATAAAATATGTTTTTCTTATTTGTGTATGTGTGTGTGTATAGTGGGGGTCGATTGATGCTCGCCTAACTTTAAACGTAGTCTTGTGTCTTTGCCCAATGGTTCACTACACACACACACACATCTATATATATATATATATATATATATATATATATATATATATATATATACATATATATATATATATATATATATATATATATATATATATATATATACACATACATACACACACACATATATATATATATATACACATACATACACACACACATATATATATATATATATATATATATATATATATATATATATATATATATATATATGCACACACACATACATACGCATATATGTATGTACACACACACACATACACATTCTACTACAAACAGGATTAAGTGTAAACAATTATTATTTCCATCTCAATCACATCTGAAAGATTTGTTATTTATCTCTATAGCTACAGTTTTATGTTTTGCCATGGAGTTTAGAAAAATGTGTATAATATGAAATGATTAAATAACATCTGTGCCTCATACAGAGAATGGATATAGGTCATGTATAATTTTCTGAGGTGTTCTACAAACTGTCCTGGGGCAAAATGATTTTTAGAAGCACATATGTAAATATTGCACTACCCAGTGGCCAGTTCTGTACTGGTAATATTCTTTTAACTTTTTTGCCAAATTATGTTATTGTTTAATTTTGATTATCATCTCACTGATATAAGTTCCTGTTTTGAAATGAAGCAACATTTATAATTTGGGCCACTTTTTGAACTTTGGTACATTTCTTATACCACATATGATATGATTTATCTCTAGAATGTGTTGCACTGCAAAACAGTTATGATAAAAAGACTAAAATAGAAATATTACACAGGTTTGTATTACCATAGCATAACAATGCTAAATCAGATTACCAATTCACCAGTCTCCAATTGGACTTTACCATAAATGTAACATAAATATAGCAGCCACAAGCTATCCTAAATACAATACTATAATGGGAGTTCAAAACAGATACATTGATGAGATGCATTATAAAAAAATAAAAACTACAGAGGGTTGACTGCAATTGTCACATGACTAAATGAGTAAGCAGGTATGGTCAGAAATCAAAAGCACATATGCTTGGCTATTAACGATCTACAACATACCCCAGTATTATGTAGATACATTTTATTTGTTGCATTATTCTCCCATATTGCTTACAATGCATTTACTTCACAGTATTTGCTGATGTGGCTCAAATTAAGCCCAGATCTGTCTTATTGCTTTGTTTGCAGATCTGCCAGATAATTTAATTCCTTATATGCTTCTCCTTGCAAACTATATTTCAAAGTGATGTACCAGAAGGTTAATTTAAAATATTATTTTTTGTACTACAACAGCCATATTACTTGGATACAGGAAGTATTTAGAATGGTTTCAGTTCATGATTCTAACAGAGCATCTTGCAATAATTTCACTAATTATTCATTAAATTATTTCCTTCAAATAAGCAGCATTTCACTATTAATATTATTCCATTTGTGAGGCTTATTCTTGCTAAATCAATACTTGCTGACTATCAAATCATAAAATCCAACCATACCGCCTTGTATTTTATAACTTCATCATTTTAAAACGTGTCTCTTTGTGACTAAATATAATGTAGGATTTGGAAAGAGAGAAAAAATATAATGGACAATTTCAGATATAATACATGTAACATTATTGTATTGAACCTTCCTCTTACTGTCTGCTTAAGCAAGGGAAACAGTTAAGCTGCACTATGAATTAGCACTGTTTTTATAACCTCAATCTACTTCTTTTCCTTGAGATTTTAAGGTGTGGTTCCACTCTGCTTATATTTTAAAATGATGTCCATTCTACTGAGGATGTAGAAATAATCCTTCAACTCAAAAGTGGCATAGAAATGGTTAGCTTCACTGTATCCCCTTTTTTCCCCAAAACATGTGGCATTTTCTGTAAATTATTCAGTAAGTATATTTAATACTTTTCTCTAACATAGTATTTAAGACACCATACAATTTAAACTGTATTTATTATCTTATATCTGGTACACATTTGTTAAGGCATTTCTGTTGGGGGTTGAAACAAACTCGCAGACCTGTGCAGTTCAATTAGATGGACACTCTAAGGTTGTTTTAGTTGACTTTTCTATCTCAAACTCATAATACACAGTCTTAATACGTGCAGCTCATGCTAGTAAGACAAACAAAACATAATATTACTGATGACCATCTGATGACTTCAGTAGCTCACTTTCTCAGCTTGTCTAGGTTCCTTCTGTTCTTCAGCATCAAAGTTGATATATCAATACCACACATTTTAATTCTCTTTGACATCTTTCTTAATAGACCCCCCCCCCCCCATCTACTGGTAGCCTGGCATCTTAAATTGATCAATAATATACCTGAATTGTTCCAGTGCTGCTACACTGAAACATGTATGATCAGCAACATGCCTGTTAAGATATACCTGATACAAGAGGCACGTCTGACTTTCATTACATCTAGAATACAAATGTCAGTTATCTATTTTGTACTAAACCCATAATTACATGTACAGTATGAAGAACATGTATTATGTATTTTGCTATAGTGTTTTAGAAATGAATTTTAAACAATTTACTTATCAAGAAGTGAAAATCTTCATTTTCTACAGTAACAGGTTATGTGTTGCTACCTCCCCAGTCCCCAAAAAAGGAAACACACACACAGGGAAAAAGAAAGGAAAGGATTTCCTGTTATGGCACAACCACCAGGATTCACACACTTGCATTAAAAAGGGGAGGGGGTAGTAATCAGACTAGTTCTTTAATTTTCGTGTCCAGACGTGGAGTGAGGTTCTAATTAATGCCAGAAGGATATAACAAAAAGTCATTTTTATATGTTAACATTTAACCTAGTATATTTTACAATGCGGTCATACACGACAGATTTAGAAAAAAAAAATATTCGTGAAAATAATTGTTAATTTAATAATACATTTCCAACAGATCACACACACACTAGCACTCAGCACACTTATAGCTCATACATATTCTAAATGAAAACAAAACCTTACCTCCATCATCTTCATCAAATGAATTCATACATGGGAAATAGATGGCTAGGGCTTCAAATGATGCAGACAGACTAATCCGGCTCTGGGACCTCTCGATATACAACCCTGGAGTTGTAGAACCAGGTTCGGCCACCACAGGCGACGGCTTCGGCAACTTTGCCGCCGCATTTTTCACTCGAAGCACTGCACGCGGCGTCTTGGCAGATTTTTACAGCCCCAGAGCAAGAAGAAAAAGAATCCCTTCGACCGAACCCACTCCTCCAATATTCGCTGATATGCTAACGTTTTTTTATTATCATTTATTAAAAACAGTAAAAAAATTGCTGCCGTAACTTCCACGGTAGGACCCCCACCAAAGACAAAAAAAAATGCGCTGTATTCAAATTTACTGCTGCCTTCTAAAACGAAGGATTTTGTTCTTTTCCTAATGTAGTCAATAACTTGGACTGCCGTTTAAGACTGCTTTGTAAGGCGTAGTTGAGCACCAAAAATTAAGACAACATATGTTATTCAGGACACTAGTAATCAGAAAAGCGTACGGCTGCTGACTTTACCTCTTCTGGTTACCTTGGCAGCATCTACTTGCCAGTGTTCATTCACAGAAGAGCCACCGGAGGAGGAGGAGGGCTTCAATGAAGTCATAACGGAGCTGGGCCTCTGCCAATGAACGGAGAGAGACGGGCGGGAGGCGCAGCTGTCAGGGGCAGTAGCAGGCAAGGGATGGAAGGCAGCATCAGTATTCAGTCACTGCAGTCGCGCGTTGCATCCGTTAGAAGCCCTTTGCTGTGTGTTGTTGACAAGGCGGTGAAAAGTCCCCCGATAGATAATAAAGCTCAAATTAAGTATGAATCTCTTGGGTGCTTTGACCTGCTACTGGCACCCATTAGCTGTTAATGCCCGTATACTGGATTGATAGTGCTTCCAGCGTTTGGCGTGAAGATATACTTTTGGCAGGAAAATATCCTTCACCCCCATCCCCACTTTGGATATGCAGGCCCCCTGCTTCGCATATTTATGGAGTACAACCCCACCGTCATACTCTATTGACTCGAAAGGCATAAAGAATATAGTCTTCCTCGTTCCTTCCTGGTACCAATGACAGGTGAGAAGGAAGACAAATAGTACACAGAACACTCTGCTATTGATTCGATTTCAATAAAACCTCTTGTCCGTTATTAGTTATTATTATCCTTCAGATTACAGGTGACAGTATGCCCCAATGCACACTAACCAAGGCGATTTGCATGTGTGCTTCACGATGCACTAATGTCTACTAAGACAATAATTTGTAGAAGACTCACAGTGGTGGTGGTTTATTTCTTGAATTGTATACTCCTATCCTTTACTTAAACCTAAATGTTCATGATGTTCATCAGGAGCTATTATATTTTTCTCTTTAAGTTATAATTGTTTTGTCTCCGCACCCTGTTTGTTCACCAAACACACACAGACTTACCCACACACAATATTAACTATGTTATAGTTAATGCTCATGTTCCATTTTTTTGGTATGCAGTTTCTTGCTTTCAATAAGCAATATTGACACGCAGACTCTAAAAAGGCAAGAAATGGCATTTGTCACATAATGTGCAAAATATAGACAATGTGAGTATCAGCCCTAGGTTTTCATATCTTCTTTACAACAGAATAATGCAGTTAAGTGCCTTGATTGCAATTGCCTAAGTGGACTAAACAGTTATTTAAGCATCCATTTACCCTGACAGTGCTGTAGGCTTCTAAGGGATGCATGTAAAGAAAATAATGACAAAAAAATGGTGGAGAACCCTTTGTTTCCCATAAGACCTCTCAACTGCTCCTATTCTTACTTTCAGGGCTGATTTAGGTCTGCAAATAAGTACCTCTTTTAGGAGGTATATCCATATTTTCAGATTGATTTACCTTTTCACACAAATTTCTGAATTTTCCAATCATCTCACTTGATGTTTGATGCTGTTTAGTACACAGAAAAACACGATACATGACCAACATACTAGTGGTATAAATAATTTAAGAAAGAGGGTGCTCTTATATCTCCCTTTTCTGGAAGCAAAAATAAATAACCTTGTATGGTAGAGTATTACAGTACAGTTCATTAACGTGTACAGATTTTAATTCTCTTTGATAATGGGCTTACATTTTCCATCATTTCCATTATTCTGTTTTTAAATGTGCTACTGAATAGTGACCCATATTCCTGGAAGTGGGACTCGTTATGTGCTATTTGGTGTTCAAATTTTATGCTAACAAGATGTCTAGCTTTTTGGTTGGATGTACCTACTTTTCAAGGGTATTTGTATCTGTTTTCAATGTCTGCAGGTTAAGATGTATGCTTCCAGTCTAGCAGTCAATTCAAATATGTGAAAACAACAAAAAATGTGTAAAAGTGGACCACAAAGAGATGAGAGTATGTAATGGCTAGGGTACTAAATAAAGCAAGCTAGAGCTTTACAGTAAAAGTAAACAGAAATGAATTTAAGGAAAGCATACTTTAAAGTCCACTATAACATCTGACATTTTTGCAAAAGTCAAACTGTATGTCACTGGAAAGAGTTAGAAAGGTGATATTTATAAAAATGATTTAAAGTACTGGCTA
>NC_056746.1:984312932-984350432 GCF_019279795.1 Protopterus annectens | reverse complement strand
AAAATTGAAAGAAACAGTAAGGAGTTCCAATGTACAGGATATGAAATGGGATGAAGTGACAGCCAAAGAAGTTGAAACAAAATTTAAAAAAAGCTCATGATAGATTAACCTCTGGCCCTGAAGAAGTGCCTAACGTATGACTAAAAGCTTTAATATTTTTCCATAAAGATTTATCTCCATATAAGAATTACATATATGCACATCCTGAACAGATACCAACCTGGTTAACAGCAGGAAAAATGATAAAACTCCTTAAGAGTGAACCTGCAAGCCACGATTTACAAACTATATAGTGGAATTGATGTAGACTGAATTTATAGTCATTTAAAAAAAAAACTCAATTATGGCAATAGAGTAAAAAGGATAACAAAAGAAAGTCATATGGAACAAAGGTTCATTTGTTGCTAAATAAAGTCATAATCAAGATTGTGGAAAGCAGAGAAATCTAAGTATGGCATGGATATATTTTTTGCATTTCATAGCATCCCACATTCACGGATGAAGGAATGCTTACAGATGTATAAGATACACCCTGCACTGATCAATTATATTACAGTGACCATAAAACAGTAGTAAACCACTATACAGTTAAACTATAGCAAAATGCAAATTATTATCCCAGGGATAAAAATTCAAAGGGGGTACTCCAGGGTGATTTTATTTATTTAACTTTCTTTACTGGGAAAGACCAACTTGGAACAAAGTCAATTTTCAGCGGAGGCCTGGGGAAAAAAGCTCCAGATGTATGTCTTTGTAACATGGGAGGAAACCCACATGAACACGGGGAGGACATGCAGACTCCACACAGAATGCACTCCAGCCAAGAATCAAACCAGTAAACCTCTTGCTGTGAGGTGACAATGCTACCGCTGCACCACTGCTCTCTCCTCTGGAACCTTTTCTGTCACTGCTACTGTTTTGTCTTTCCCTTAACCCATTAAGCTCTTTACTTAACAGACTAGTCCATGATTGCAATTTGGCTCCCAGAAAATGATCTTGTTTAAAGACTCATCATCTACTTCTTGAGATGACTTAAAACTGTATAATTCATCAGATAAGAAGCTGAAAGCACAACTACAAGTGGTTAAAATTTTCTCAGATGAAATAAGAATGTCACTTGGTCTTGATAAACGTGTAAACCCAAAGTTTAAAGCAGGAAAGCTGCAGCACCAAGAATATATCAGTCTGGGATATGAATGTGATATAAAGGAAATTGAGCAGGAGGGAGTTTACAAATATTTGGGAATTGATGAAGGATCTGGAATAAAACATGAACAAATGTAAATAAAACTCAATAAGAAACACTTCAAAAGACTAAAACTAATACCCAAAACTACCTTGACATCTAGGAATAAAGTACAAACTATAAACCAATTTTCTGTTCCTGTTCTAACTTAAAGTTTCGAGGTGATTCATTGGCCCCAAAAGGCATTAGATCAGTCGGGTAGGTAAACAAGAAAAATGCTTCATGCATATCAAATTATATACAAAAAATCAATGTATATACTAAGATTGTATGTTCCTCATTATGGAGCAGGTATAGGCCTCCTTCAAATTGATTAAATTTATAGACCTGAAGTCATGGGACTGCATGCATACTGCTGAATTCACCAGATCCAAACATAGTGAACATTTTAAAACATGAGGAGAACAAGTCTAAGATGACTTCTCTTTTTAGTTTAGCAGAAAATGTTCGGTTATCAAGCGGAAATGGAAATCAAACCAGAAGTAGACAAAAATCAGACAGCAACTGATTGTGCCAAAATATGAAAGAAAGAATATTAGGAGAAGGATCAGATGAGAAGGAAAGAAGTGCAGAAAATGCATAAATATTGTGGCAAATACAAAGATCTCCTGGAAGTACCTCATGTTAATCAGAATTTGACAGAGGAATGGTTAAAGAGAGGTGAGTTGGAAGCAAAAGATGAAAGGTTAATAATGGCAATCCAAAATAGTGGACTATGTACGTTTACAAAGTTCTTTGAGCATGTGGAAGAAACAGACAAAGTTAGAGTCTGTGAAAAAGAAAAATGGAACTAGTCACACATCTCATTTCTGGTTATGATAAACTCATGCCAGTGGACTGTATACTGAAAGGGACAATAATGTTTCAAGGCTGTTGCAATGGAGATAGTGCAAACACTACAGTATTGAAGTAGTTGAGAAGCTTTGGGAATGTAAACCAAAAGCATTGTGGAGAATGATGAATTTTATACCACATGGAATCACCCATTAACGAACGGTTAAAAAAAAAATAAATGCAAGAATACCAGATATAATAGTCCAGGAAAAAAGGAAAAAGTAACATTGATAATTGAAATTGCTGCACCCAGTGATTTCAGTGCCTTATGTACAGTGAGACACAAAGTCATAAAATACCAAGATTTGCAGGCAGAGATGAGAACAATGTGGAAGAAGGATACCCAGACAGTTCAACAGTAGTAGGAGTGCCAGGTCTACAGTCATATTTAGATATGCTACCGATACATGTAACTCCATATGAATTGAAGAAGGAGTCAATTCTAGGCACATTGCGGGTGCAGACATAAGCACTTTTGGCTAACAACAGAGATTGAAACAATACTAATTTCATGATCTTTAATCATACCCTGACTTAGGAATGGGGTCCATTCCTGTCATAGTATTAGAAATTCACAAGACATGGAGAAATTAAACCAAGAGAAATTAATATGACAGATGCATGATGCAACCATGTAACCAAAATGTTATCAGCACAAAAAAAAATTGAATCTAAGTTTTGTTTTATGTACACATATCATTTAATTGAGAGTAAACTGGCAAAGAAAGCCTGAGTCAAATGAACAAGGCTAATTTTAAAACTGTGAAAATATAATTTATCTCACAAAAAATGCTATAGAAAATTAGTTACTTTTGTATCTCTTTTATGTTTTTTTTTTAAATGAGCAGTGAAGGCAGAAATATTTTTGCCTTACTTCTTGAGTTACAAATATGAACAGATTTAAAGCAGGAGGGGAGTACAAGATTACTTTGGCCATAAAAGTAGTTTGGCATATTACCCACAAATGAGATGTTTTAATATGCTAATGACAATAATTCATTGTATGCAAATATATGAGTATAAAGGCTTTCCTTCTTTTATACAAGTATATGAGAATAATCATAGAATTACAGGCGTGTAAAGGGGGTGAACAGAGTTCAAACAGTAGAGGACACAATATTTCTTGAAGGAAGTATTTAATATGCAGATGGGTGCAGAAAGAAGCAAGTGCATGGCACAGAAGAGATTCACATGAGATGATGGAGACCAGGGAAGCAGACTAGGTAACTTTTGGATTTGGTGTATATCAAGAAAGAGAAGTGGGTTGGGCACACAGGATATTTAATTTCCAGAACTGAAACCAGGCATTCGGGTTGAACCGAATTTTACTGCATAAGTAGAAAACAGAGGTGATAAGTCACTGTTGATTGCAGAAGTACAGGATATGATGGTTAGAAGACTGGAGGATGGGAAAGAGTCGACATTTAAGTTGATATGAATGAAAGAGCAGGTAAGGCAGTGGGAACAGCCTATTGTTGATGCTGAGTCAGCAAGAATAAGAGCTAAGTGATACGTTAAGGGTGAGATAGTATCTTCAATGATCATGTGGTGATTAAAGGCCCAAGTAAGGCAGGCATGGGTTAGGAGTATTTAAATGAGTATGAGGAGAGATTAAGTGTAACTGAGTACACTGGGGAAGTATTTTTTTTTTTATGGAAATTGCATGAAAAGGTGCCAAGATGAGAGTGATTCTTTACAAACTGTGAATAGGTTATGCTCACTCGGGAGGAAAAAGCAAAGCTGATCAAGCGATTAATGGTGGGTGACCACTGTGTTGGAGATGCTGTATGGGCAGATTGGATTGACTTGGGACATGATTTTTAGTATTATTATACTTATGGATAAAAAGAAGGAATGTGGGATTTTTTGTTTGGTTTGTGACCGGAATTACAGCACTATATACAAACGTAGGGCTGTATGTTTTATTGAATTGTAACAGGTCTGCGGAAGGCAGACTAGGTACTGGAACTCTGCAAGGTTGCTCCTTTTTGTCTGAGTTACTTTTATATGTGACTGAGATGTTAACTCAGAGATTATGAGTGGTGTTTATATGGCCAGGAAAAGGAATGGATTGGAGGAGAAGCAGTGTTTATTTAGTTAATGATTATTGCATGCTACTTTTGAAGGATACAAAAATGCAGCTTCCAGATGTCATAGGTCTTCTTCAGAGTTTTGGAGGATAATGTTGTCTGTTTCCATGCAGAGAAATAAATGGTAATGAGGGGAAGGGAGCGATAGCAATGGACCAATGGCTCTTTTATGCTGGGGGGATGGGGTATATATTTGGGGTTGTGAGTTATTCTTTAGGAGTTATGTTACAAGAAAGGACTTGGAGAGGTTATGTGGTAGGATGTGTAGTATACAGGACAGATAGAGGAGTAGGGTACCCATGTTACCAGCAAAGATAGAGATGATAAAGATGATGGCCTTGTCACTGCCAAATTCTGTATATTCATGCATTTAAAATATTGTTTGTAAATCTGCAGTTAATTTTATCTGCATTGCAAATATTTGTCTGTTGAAAATATCTGTTGTAAATCTGCATTTTGCTGTACTGTTCCATCTGGACTAAAAAAGTGTGCTTTTATTACTAGTGTGATATCCCTGAATATTTGATGTACTAAACTGTTATCCATATGGGCCAGGGTCATGGTCAAAAAGGGTCGGGATATCAGCCCACCTACCTGGTCATCAAATGATAATTAGGTACACTAATAAGAAGTTGTGAAAGTGGCTAAGGGAGATCAGGGTCTAATCTGTCAACAAGGGTAAGAGTTTGCATATGCTGTGGGAATGGCAAAATAAGGAGGAAGTAAGGAAGTGGGTGGATAGAAAGTATATACGAGGGGAATTAAATGAGTTGGGATTATATTTCTAGTATACACGGGATGTGAATTTCAAGTAACTTGTAAAAATCTGGGCAGTTGGAGGGTACTGGATGCTTTACCTGGTGTTAAGAAGCTTAAGGACAGGAGGAAGAAGAAGGAATGCAGGAAGGCAGAAAACAGAACACTGGAAATTTGGTACCAAGGGAGTGCAGTAGGTTGGATATGATTTTTGTGGATTTGAGGAAAAAGATGGCAGAAGTGTGACTTAGCAAAGCTTAAAGAGTTGTAGAGTAAAGATTATAAATTATGGTTGACAGAAAAGTTTAGGAGGAAGTGCGTGTCACTGCAAAGGGCTTAAAAATTTGGGGTACTTCAGGACACGTGTGTGTGTATATTCCTTTGAGTGTTCAAAACATGACTGAGAATTAAATGAGGGGAGGTGGTGGGAAAAAGCTGTGATACTATTACATGGATTGAAATGGCAAAGTTTATGCAAAATGTTAACTGTGTCATTTTTTTGAAGTGTCTAAAAAATTGCTGAATATCCATATAGTCCAGCTGCTTTAGTGTGCTTCATATCTTTAATCATAGTACGAACTTGTTTTTCAGTAAATGGTTCAATGATTTAAATCATAACAGGAGAAGAAGTTAAAATAAAATTTTATATATTGGGAAAACTATTAAACTTAACCTTAATGTCCCAATATTCGCATTGCTTTTGATATTCTAAAGTATTTTATGAAAATATCCATAATATATTCTTTGTTGATATTGGCACATCCATTTTTCATTGAATATTGACTTATCTAATGTTAAACCCTGATCTAAGATTCTTTATAATTGTGGAAATTCTGATTGTTTGAGCAGGGAAACAAAATTATTGTAAATTTTATTTTGCAAAATAAATGTGTGATCATCACTATTTTTTTTAGCCTCTAGGTGTACCTATAAGTAAATGATTAATTATCCAGATAAACTCATTTTTTACATTAATAAATACATTGTCAGTATATACTGTCAAATAAAACTCTAAATGATGAAAACTGCATTTTCTTGGGATATAAGTATCTACAAGGATCTAACAAATTTACGACCTTCATTAATTCCTACAAAGATACTTTATTAAATGATAATGAGTGTCGATTTCTTACCCACCAATGGATTCTGTCCTGCATTCCAGCCCTGTATAATAATGAAAAAAATGATATGAAACCTGCAATAATATTATAGAAATTCATTTATCAAATTCCGTTGAACTAAACAAAAAGTACTCAGTATCACTAAAAAAACTGGCGTATTAAACTAGTGATGTTTCAGAGTTAAATTATTTGTCTTCTGCATCATAATCTGATAAAGTAATTTGGCCTGTAAAGATTTTTTTTTAGCAATAATGACTATCCAACCATTGTTTCAACAGTTATCAGCTACATATTTTTCAAGATGATGATTCTTACGAAAGTGGGAAATAATGCAGATCTAGGGTATTTTGTGGAAACCTTTATAACACCCAGATGTGCTTTCCCGAGAATCCTGCTTAGAAACTCCATACCTTCTGTCCAAGTAGATAAGGTCTGTGCTCTTTAATTCATCACTATCTGAGGCATACTTCATCAACCTGGTTTCTGCTACATAATATACAATTATCCCTGCCCACTGCCAGCAAGATGGCAGACATTGTAATGCATAAGGTTCACACATCTCTAGTTCCTCATAGTAAGTACTCTCTTCCTCCTTCACGAACTCAGATATACAAACACATTTTCCACTGCAAAAAATAAATAGCCTCGGGTTGATAGTACTGCCTAGTAAAGAAACAGAAAATAATCTTTGCATACCCTAGGATTACATATAACTCAACAGATAACACATTGTTATATTTTTTGATAAACAACTGAAAGACTTGTGTAACATTATGGTAGTGAAATAATTTCTCTAGAGCTAAATCTCCATCCACTATGATTTCAAGTCCATGGCATACCTACAAAAATGTTTATACAATCTTATTAAAAATATAATCCACACAGGAAAATAGTTACTCACACCATTCTGAGCTAAATTAAAACAACCTCACAATGCAAATGCTCAAGGTATTTCTGTGACTGCATATTCATAAGATAATGATACACAATTTTTATTTAGTCCCACAAATACATTTGAAGAATGTTCCATTGTCATTGTGGAATTATTCCAGATACTATAAGCATTGTACCTTTGGTGCCTTCCATAATTAAAGGTAAAAACTAGTCCTATTAAAACAGCCTTCACTTTTTTTTTTAATCCAAAACTTAATCTGCCAATCACTCCAAAATCTTGCAATATTAAATCTTGCTGTCTTCCCAAAACTCCAGGTTGTAACTATCAATGTTCTTCTAAGGATCAAGCTCACATACATTGCTCAAAGCTTTTTGACCATCATTAAACATTCGTCCTAGTGGGAAATAAACTGATCTCTGAATATAATGACTTGTAATTTAAGTTCTTAACCTATAAATTTGTGCATGACCTTTCAAAAATCAAGCACACCATTGTCAGGTATATGCAAAAAGATATATACTAAAAAAATGTCTTCTTTTATAGACTTTGTTTGCCTTCCAATAGAAAGTCAAAATCTGTTTTTTAAGCATGAAGACTAAGATTAGACCAAAATATGCTGACAATGCCTGGTAACCTCACATGCCTTGTGGCAAAAGACCAGTGTATTTTTATTATTTCAAAACAGCTTGCTGACCAGCTACACAGTGGCACAGCAGATAGTGTTGTCACCTCACAGCAAGAGATTCCTTGGCTTGATAATTAGTTGGAGTGCCTTCTGTGCGGAGTCTGCATTTTCTTCCCGTGGTCATGTGGGTATCCTCCGGGTGCTCCATTTTTCTCCCACATTCCAAAGATATTCAGTAGGCAGATTGGACATTTAAATCAGCATAGGTATGAATGTGCAGGTGAGTGTGTTGTGTAGAAAAATTATTGTGGCAGGACTAGCCACCTGGCAGTGTAAACCTTGGCTCTTGATGATTGTCACTTGACCCCTTGTACAAAAAATGGCAAAGGGGGTTGTGGGTGGATGAATGGATGGATGCTGATCAGCTGGTTTAGATAGCCAGCTTAACTTTTAAGAGTATAGCACCATCTGCCCCTTGTTTTGTTGGATCTGTGATCATGTGCAAATTCTTTCACTGGGTGTTATCTTCTTAGCCTCAGTCAACTTAATGCCAGATATTTTTAGCTTCACTTACATGGTAAAAAACTGTGCTATCTTCTCTCCCAACAGATGAGGAAACACAGTATTGTACGACCACCAGAACTTTAATTAGAAACAAAAGTGCATGAAATAACGTTACACATAAATCATTGAGTTAAGCGCTTTCACCTAATACAACATAGGCTTCTTCAGAACTCAATCACAAAATAATATGCGCCATTATAAATAAACTTTTTGGCGCCAATTTTGCCTGGCTGCACTTGAATTTAAAGTGCCCCTGTGCCTGTTGGTTCATATTAAATATAAATAAAATAACTTATACAAATTCATTCAGCTATACCTCCTTTAAAAATACAATATACTACAAATGTTAACATAAATAAATACATAATATTTCCTCATCTGTTGGGAGAGAAGATAGCACAGTATTGCAAGTTACAAGGTTGTTTCCCTCGCAACGTTTTTGTTCTACATGGTAAAAAAGATGATTTTTTACCACATTAGTCTTCTCTTATACCAAATCATCTTCATTACCTCTAGTAGGAACTCCATCTGTACATTCTTACAGCTTACAATATAACATTTGAATTTCATCCCAAAAAAAAATATCTCCATTGAAAGCTATACTGCCTCATTAAAGTCTGATATATTATCTCATCATCAACATGTACTTGTGTCTTATCATCTATCATGTAGATGGCTGAGGTTTTAGAATTTCAATTGTTCTAAAATGTAATATTTTGAAGTTTTTGACTTTGTTTTCAGTTATTGGAACGTATACCATTTAGACACCAATGTGATGTCTTCTGCTAGTGAAATCACTGAATAAAAGTCAAATTACAGCAGATAGTTCCATGAGTCCCTGAAGAATATATCATTCATCTTGAAGTACCACAAGACATCTTTTCTGATCACATATTTTTGCAACTGAAAATCTTTAAATAAATTCATAAAAATACATAAGCAGCCTTCACTTACTAACATATAATGTGCTACAAATGAAGCATATTTTACAAATGCCTGTCTACTCGCTGTTAAAACAAGATATTGCAGTGTCTTGCAAAACATGTATGTTGAACTGCAAGCTAGTCAGTCTGTTTAATGAGACATTAATTAAGCAATAACCCATGGTTGGGTGTGGGTCATGCTGGATTTACCCACAGTTGGTGTGGTTTAGTCATGAGGGCGAAGCCCAAGTGACCAAACAAATCCAACCATGGGTAAATCCAGCATTGCCCACACCCACCCGTGGGTTATTGCTATTATACAATGACATTATTTAAGAAAAAAAATACTTGCTTTTCTTAAATAATGTCTTTGTATAATAAGTCCATGCTGCCCTTCCACTTCTTATTGGTACCCCAGGGCTTTTTTTGATGTACTACGCATGCGTATGGGACTTGTGTTCCCATGCTTACGCAGTACATTAGTGCAGAGGTAGCAACAGAAAAAGGAAGATTTCCTTTGCTTCTTTTTCTTTTTTATAATCAATTAAAAAAAATAAAAGTAGAAGAAACCGGGAGACTTTTTATGTTCGAGAGAGTCAGAACAGACAAAAATAAAAGGATAATCGATAATCAGGTAAGTTTTTTAACTTTTGTAGAACGTACCTGATTATCCTTTTATTTCTGTCTGTGCCATCTCCTGAATGTAAAAAGTCTTCCAATTTCTTTTGTATTAAAAAAAAAAAAAAAAAAAAAAAATACGAGATATACTAATGGGAAAAAGTCCGGGCGGCTGGACCTTTTTCCGTTGGTATATTCTTGGATTCACAACAGGCACGATGGTGAGGCTGGCCAATCAGCGTGCTCGTTTTTGAATAATAATGGCCAGTCATTGTATAATACATTATAATGTTTGACATTACAAGTATGTTCTACTTTCCTGCCTGATATAATTACTCTGCTGCATACCACTATGGGCTTACATTCACATATACTTCACTTGAAACACCATTGTAATTATTGTGTAAATTTTCAAATATTGTAACTTCACACCTTGCTTTCACAGTCATTGCATTATATGCATATTTTTTTACTTATTTTTAATAAATGTCTTTGCTAAGAAGGGGATTTGTGGGTTGGAATAAAGATTAGGGTGTTTACCTCACAGACACAATATACAGGTTTGATTCTTACTTTTGAAAGGGAAATTGGCTAGGCTTAAAATGGCCTTCTACTTACCAATGAATCTTAAAACATATAAGTTCAAGAGGCAGTGGTTTGAATTCCACTTAAATTTGTAAAAAATGAAGTAATGATAGAATTAAGCTTGAAAGTTATACATGAGGTCAGTGCCTCAAAACCCCTACTGCCCCATGCAGATGTTTTGCCCACATACCATTTCCTTAAAGTACTTCATATTATTTCCTCATTTGGGAAGTGAATTTGTACTTTCCCTTCATTTAGAAAGAACAATGTTGCAGTCATAAAATGTTCAGCCATTGTATGCTTCTGCTTAATTCTCCATGAAGTTTTTCTCCCATGGCCACCATTAAAAATGGGCAGTTTAGCATCTCTGTTACTAAAATATAAGAGACAATCTTTTTCTTCTTCTTTCGGCTTTTTCCCGGTTAGGGGTCGCCACAGCGGATCACCATCCGCTCATGATTGGCAGTGGAGTTTTACAGTGTCGATTACAGTATTTGTTTCTGTATAGTCAATGACAACTTTAGATCATGAACAGATGAGTGTACTTTGACTATGTTCATAGAGTGGTGGTGGTTCAGTTGATATGTTTTCAGCTTACTTATTTATTTAACATTTGTTTACGAGGAAAGTCTGACGTGGAACAAAGCCAATTATCAGCAGAGGTCCAGGGAGGAACACTCCAGGTGCATGTCTTTGTAATGTGGGAGGAAACCAGAGTATGCAGAGGAAACCCACATGAATGCAGGGAGGAGATGCAGACTCCACACAGAAGAACCTCTTACTGTGAGGCGACAATGCTCCTACTGCATCACTGCACCATCTGCTGTCTTACTGCATGTACAGCATATTTTTTATATTAATAAATACTTCTGCTATAGGCCATTCTATTCAGATTTTCATTTCCATATAGCATAATGTTCATACGTAATACATATTTGTAATACAGACAGCATGTAATTCATATACATGGATTGCTCTAGTCTTTCCATCCATAATACTAGTAACAAATTACCAGAATGGATTAATGTGGAATAACGTCTTTTCACCCTCCAAAGATATTCAGAATCCAGTTGCATAGAATGGTAAGGGACAATGAAAAATCATTCATAAACAATGGTAATTTTAATGAGCAATTGAACATCATTGTATTCTGCTCCAAGAAATGACTCATTTATTCATAAGCACTGCACAAATAGTTGTAATAATGAAGAAAAGCACATTGACTCTGGACTTTCTGAAACTGCTTCCTACAGATTACAGAATTAATTGTTTCACTTGAAGTTCTCATTTATTTTCTTTTCTTTGTAAAATGATTAATATAAAGTTCCATATGAATAGCTCACATTTTCAGGGCTGAAGCACACATGCTGGCTTACATGAACTTTAAGATGAAATAATTTTGTTCTCTGTTTTTCTCATTTCTTATGCTAAATTAGACTGAACATGTTCACATTTGATACTACTATACAGGCTGGGGAAAAGATAAATAAATAAGGTGGCCTCTCTACTGGTACAACAAAGTATTCCTCAGTCCTTACTAAACATTACAACGGACTTATCCTAGTTTTTCAAAAGATTAAAAGCAGCAAGAGCTGCCGAAATGTTGTTTATTAAATGTCATACTCACCATGTCCCATAGTTCTAAGATACTGAATCACAAGGATTGAAGAAACTTAAGGTTAAAACATCATAATTTCAAGATATTTAAAACAGTTCATGCTATTATATGGAAATAGAAAGAAAATCTATCTTGTGTGGGTTACATAAATACCATAACCATCTCACCTACAATTTCATAATGCCTAGCATTATGCTCTTTGTTAGATTGTTATAAGTGGTTCACATTCTTGTCCTAGCACAAAATAATGTATTACAATATGTAGTGACTATATAGGGGAATTACTGGGAGAATAGGCAGTACAATATGGAAAAATGCCGAAGTATTGCAAAGTATTCTGGTGGTTTTAGGACTACTGGCTCTCATTTACTAATGACTTTACTAGATACCAAAGCAAGGACAATTGGATGATTGTTAAGATGCTATTTTAAAAATGGTGTAGCCTTGATCAGGACAGTAGACTTTGAATGTTTTCTTCTGGTGACAGCATGTATTACCATGTTTAACACTGCAGTGGGATTAAAAAAACATAACCTTCTGTTTCAGACATGACAAAGAGCTGCCTGAGCTATCATTATATCAAGATGAGTTTTCTTTTTAGCTGAAATTTATATGTTCATATGGTATGACTAGTAAAGGATCACTTCAATGAAGCTCATCTTGACACATCTACCACACTGCCTTCAACAGCTTCACTGAAGGGACCTAGAGATGTAAGCAACATATATGGATGGATTTAGGCCCAGCTGTGGTACAGACACTGCACGTCTTGGTCTGATACACCATATTCAATAACAACCTGAACATGGGAAATCTACTGGAACTATCCATCTTGACATCTTAAAAGCTTTAACATATATTCCTAGTCTAGGTTAATGAATGCCTTAGAATATTATGGCTTCATCCTGAATGCATAAAGCACAAGCTTATAATGTTAAATAATGGTATTTACAGCTCCATACCATTATAGAAAGTGTACCCCTAGGGTTTGGTACTTGGTGCGTTGGTATATCCTCAGAGTTGTTACTCAGTCCATGGGTGTACCCCTAGGGTTTGTTACTTGGTGTGTTGCATGAATGATATGACTGACTATTGTGATGGTTTCCAGATAATTGAATATGCGGATGACTCTACTATCACCCCAAGTAACAGCTCACCAAATTGAATTAATAGAAAAAGAAACATAAGGCCATTTTCTTGACTCCTGGATAGTCATCGTGTGTCTGTACTTCAGTGCATATATAACCAATTCCTTGCTCATCTTTCCAAGGATTCTTTTAAATGTCACTTTAGATTGCTTTGACTAACCATCCCCCACATCTGTCTCAGTTGTCCAAGGAACAATAGCTAATCATTAAAGATTTTGATTCAAACATCATGATGAACATTGCTTGAACTAAGCTCATTGAGTACATTATTCATAACCATTTAAAATTTAATGACCAAGTATAAAAATTCTGAAACAAAATAAGAATAAGCCTCTGGTTATCACTAAAGGTCCTTAAGAAACATAGGAAAAACACAGCAAACAAAATATCCACAATGGACTGCCACGGAGCTAAAATCCTTTTAAGAAAACAACTTGAAAACTATAAAAACAAAATAAAAATAAGTTGCAGCTTCAGCAGAGAAAATGGATATGTGCTTTCAGCTTAATAGCCTTCTTCAGATCCTCAGTTTGTTCTGCTTCAGCAAATTGTTTAAGTATGACAATCAACCAATCAGACGCTTCAGAACAGGATAATTCCTTCTTTCTGACTATTCAGTACTTCTTAATAGGAGCTCCGCCCTTTAGCACAGGTTTATTTGGAAGTACTGCATTCAGACTGTGCTTTTGATCAGCCCACAAGTCTGCTATTCATTTAACTTCATTGATCTCTGTTTTATTGTGAGGTTCTCTGGTTCGATCCTTGGCTGGGGTGCCTTCTGTGCGGAGTCTGCATGTCCTCCCTGTGGTCGCATGGGCTTCCTCCAGGTGCTCCGGTTTCCTCCCACATCCCAAAGACATGCTGTAGGTGGATTGGACACTCTGAATTGGCCCTAGGCATGAGTGTGTGCATGTGTGTGCCTTCTGTGGAAGGTTGGGTGCTGGGCTGGCAACTTGACACCTTAAAACTCCACTGCCAATCATGAGTGGACAGGTGATCCGCTGTGGCGACCCCTAACTGGGAAAAGCCTAAAAAAGAAGAAGATCTCTGTTTTATTGTGTGTATCACCTTCCCTTATATTTTCTTGAAGAGTCTCAAGAACCATAAAGTTAAATGAATGGCCAACATGCTCCATAACACCATCATGTTATGGATCATGTTGGCCATTCATTTAACTTTATGCTTTATGTTTTTGCTTTAGGCAACACTAACATCTTAACTAACTGTGCTCTAGATAAAAGATTCAGCTGCACGTTTTTCCATTTATCTAACTTGGAGCTCAGCTCTGATACTATAGGATGCAGATCACATTCTACTCCCTCCCCCATGTTTAGAGTCACCCACACCCCCCAAATATTTCATCTTGGATGAGGTTCTGACAGGAAAATCAGTGTAGAGTCCCACTTCCCTTATCCCTCTTCTGCTAGGGAAAACAATGATGACTTTGTCCAGTTGCCTGTAAGCCCAGTATACTGATGTGGCTCTTCAATTAGTTGCAATATTATCTATAGGTGTATACCTGGGTCCTTCAACCATATCACACAGTTGTCTGCAAAACATGTTATTAGGAAGACCTCACCATTTTCCACATCGATCCCAAACTGTTTACAATAATGAAACAAGTATCTATCTATTGCTGACACAACTATTATAAACATTGGGGGTGGAAGGGATCAGTGAATAAACCCAGTTGATGTGAACCATGGCAGAGGGGTTGGTATACAATATATGGCACCAGTCAATGAAGACTTCAGGAAACCCACATCAGTGCATCACCTTCCTGATAAAAGACCAGAGTAAGCTGTCAAGATTTTTTTTAAATCAACCAGCAGAGACCCTGCCCACCCTTTATGATCTTTACATACTTCTTCAGCGATAGCTATCATCGCAAGGCATCTGGACCTCCCCCATTCTGCCTTTAATAAAGTCCATATGATTAGGTGGTATCATCTTTGGAGGACTTTGTCAAGTCGCCCAGCCAATAATTTAGCAAAGACCTTAAAATCTGTCCACAACAATAAAATGGGCCAGTAACTGGAAGGTTTACTAGGTCCTTGCCCTGTTTAGGTAACATGATCATCCTGGCTATGTTCTTTTCTGGGGGGAAGACCCCCCCCTTGTTTAATATGTGAGTTTAAGAGAAAGTAATGACTGGGCTAATGTTACCTTTAGCATCTTATAGCATTCAGCTGAAACCCAACCAGAATGGGTGCTTTCCTGTTGGGAAGGCTATCTATTATCTTTTCTATGTCTTTGGTAGACAAAGATGGAATTAATGTGCATACCTCCTTTGGGGTAATACTAGGAAATTAAGTATCTTCCCAACTTCCAAACTCACTACACAGTATGGGTCTTTTCTAACCATATGACCATATTCAGAAAACTGTAGAACCAGGACCAAACACGGCTTCAGGTTAAAAACAAATAATTTAATATAGGTAAGCGCTTTCATGCCTTACAGACACTTCATCAGACAAATAACAACATTTAAAACTCCACTTATGTACCAAGTTAAATCAATTATGCAGCCAATTAGTGACATAACTTCCTTTCCTTCAAAATTGGCTTTAAAGGCACATAATCATTCAAGCCCAGAGGTTTATGTGCCTGCAACAATAAAATCCATCTAGTTTCACATTTCTCAATAATATTATTCACATCGCCTCCCCTCTTACTTATTTCAACATTTTGTAAAACTAAAAACTCAAAAGAATGTTCATGTGTTTGAATGTGCCTATACAATGGACTGGTGATATCTTTATTTCTTATATACCCTATATGCTCCAGCATCCTCTCTTTCAGAGTCCTGCTAGTCTTGCCCACGTAAAAACTACTACATAAAACAAAGTGGGCAAGATAGACTAAATGCCTACAATGGCAATCTGAACAAAACTTTGAGTAAACACATATACCATCTATACATAGCGTCAATCCTTTTCCGACGCTACCTGTCCCAATAAAGGAGATGGACATAAGGAATGACAGGAGGAAAAGGAAGCAGTTGTTCGAGATGGGTTCAGCGAAGAAGCCAGTGTTGAAACTCATGAGGACACTAACTTAATCTTCAGTTTGTCCTCTCATCAATTAATGCCAACACATGTCAGTGTATTGAATCTTGGGCTGCCTTTTATACCAGCCAAGAGGGCAGATTTTATAAAAAACATGTTACAACTTAGACTATTCGCCAGAAATATTATGCTTAGACAAATATACAAGGACAATGGCGATACAAATACATATGTTTACAAGAAACCCAGTGTTTTTTTCCCACAATTTTCGCCATCTGTGGACTTGTTTTTGAATAAATGTGAGTGGGATTTGTTTTGTGTTAAGCAAGAGAACTTTGGGAACAAGTTCGTGAATTTGACTGTAGCACAACAGGAAGTGTTGAATGCATTGAAAGACAATCCTAACATACAGATATGCCCAGTCATTTTCGATAGAATTAAATATGATGAAAAAATGCTTTCTGTGTTATCAGATGAATTAGTTTATACTAAAAATGAAAGCAGGCTTCATGGACAGCAAGATAAATTTTCTTAAAATGAGTTATATGATCTTTTGATGAATAGACTGTTTGATGAGAAATGTATGAATATTTTAGTGTTGAATACCCTTTGATACCAATGATATATGGCATGCCTAAAATACATAAGGATTCTATAGATCTACCTTTGTGACCTATAGTTTCAGGCAGTGGCTGGCTCACTGAGTCACTTTCTATTTTTGTTGAATGCCATTTGAGACATGGTTTTCAATACAGTTAATACTGTTTTAAGGGACACACAACATTTTCTCACAGATTTATATGAGTATAATTCATTGTATGATATATCTAATTGCTTGCTGGTTACATTGGATGTTAACACACTCTTTACTGTGATTTCCAATTTAGAGGGAGTTGAAGCAGTTAGAGTGTTTTACACAAACATAGTTCATACAGCAATGACATGATTTTTCTGATATATTCTCTTTTAGATCTTATTTTAGAAAACAATGTTTTCATGTTTGCTGAACAGGTATATCTACAGAAGGTTGGCGTAGCTATGGGCAAAGCATGTGCCAGTAGCTACGCCAACCTAGTGATGGCTAAGTGGGAAGAAGACTATGTCCATATACCTCATGACTTTTCTAAACAATTGAGTTTTTTTAGACGTTTTGTGGATGATATTTTTTTGGTACGGGAGGGCACTCTGCTAGATTTGGAGTCTTTTATCACATATTTAAAGTCAACCACGAATTATTTGAGATTTACCAAGAATGTTCATGTTCAGTGTATAGATTTTTTGGATGTGCACTTGGATAAAGGTGATAGAGGCATGTTAGAGACATAAATGTATAGAAAATCATGTAGAAGGAATACACTATTACATCGCAATAGTATGCATCCAGGTTTTGTGTTTAATAGCATAACAACGGTCAAACACTTATAATATCTAGACTACATACACAGGAAGTACAGTTAAATGAAGCATTAAAAACATTTAAAGAAGAATTGAGGTATTAGAGGATATTGTGACAAGGATTTGGTACAAGTCACTAAAGGCAGAAAACTAAAACCCTTTTTCTCTAAAACCAAACATAAGAGAAAGAAGAATAATATGTATAATAGACATGTTAGGCCTACTATAACTTTTACAAGTGATGTAGGGAAGATATGTGATATAGTTAGAGAGAACTGGTCTGTCCTTATTTCTGATGATAAGGTACATGAGGTAGTTGGTGATGTACCTCAATTCTGTTTCAGGAATGCTAAGTCACTCAAACAACAATTATGTTATAACAAAATAAAGATAAAAATATGGAGAGAAGATCACCGTTTTCTAAATATGGCACTTTTCCCTGTAAGAGGTGTACAGCTTGCCTCTATATTTCTAGTGTTAAGGTGTTTAGACATCCAACTTCATTATATATGTTTACCCCAAAGTTTTATTCAGATTGCCATAATAGGCATTTAGTCTATCTTGCCCACTGTGTTTTATGTAGTAGTTTTTACATGGGCAAGACTAGCAGGACTCTGAAAGAGAGAATGTTGGAGCATATAGAGTATATAAGAAATAAAGATATCACCAGTCCATTGTATAGGCACATCCAAACACATAAAGAACATTCATAGGTTCATAGGTTGATAAGTAGGTACTAGGCTATTGGCCCTAGGGCCTATACAAGCCCAGCCAAAAAGGTACCCTGGATTTTGCCACCCAAGAAAATTATTTTCCTGTGCCACTGTCGAGTAGAGCCACAGAAGTGATCCCCAGGGTGAATTTCCTATTTCCCATCCAATCATCAAGATTTTTCTTGAAGAGTGCTACTGAGGAGCTTTGTTTGATATAGATAGGTAGTTTATTCCAGAGTATGGGAAGTCTCTGGGACAGGAATCTATCCCTCCGGCATGTTCTGTTTATTGTGGTGACAAGGTTTAGGTCCCTAGAGCGTATAGCTCAGTGGGATTGGGATTTCTTTAAGAGGAGCATGTCCAACAGCTCTGGGTTTGACATAGCTTTGAATGTTAGGCAGAGATCACCTCTGAGTAGGCAATATGCGACGGAGTAAAGCTAGAGTTTTTTTAGACGGTCTGCGTAGGGCATCTGTTTGAAGCTGGTAATCCTCTTTGTGAGGTATTTCTGCAGCCTTTCCAGTTGTTGTAGATGTCTTGTGAGGTACATACCAAAAGGGGTGTTGTACTCTATAATGGGTCTAATGAGTGATGAGTAGAGGGGAACAATGACCTCTTTTTTTCTGGATGAGAAACCTTTTGTGATGAGGTGAGTCACATAGAAGGATTTCCTGACTACTGTGGTGATGTGATTATTAAAGGAGATACTACTGTCCACCTATGTCCTAAGGTCTCTTATCACACTTTTGGTGTTAAGTATACTACCGCCTATGTTGTAGTTCATGGGTACAGAGTTTTTACCAAAGGGGATGACAATGTACTTTTTGGCATTGAGCTTGAGGCCATGGCTTTGACACCAGGCATCTGTCTCAGTGAGGCCCTTTTGTAGGATGTCCACATTGTTAGAAGTTTCATTTATGGCTTCTAGATTGCAGTCATCTGCAAACTTCATTAGCCAAAGACCTTCTGTGTTAGCCTGTACTTCAGAGAAGTAGATACCAAACAGGAGAGGACCCAGGACTGAACCCTGTGGTACTCCACTTGGCACTGGTCTGAAGTTGGATTTGGAGTCTGCTACTTTCACAGTGTGGGTTCTGTCAGTGAGCCAGTTGGCAACCCATCTTTTGACATAGGGATTTATATCTAGTTTAGTGAGTTTATCCATAATTCCTGAGTGGGGGATGGTGTCAAAAGCCTTGGCAATATCTAGATAGGCTGTGTGAACTACCTTACCTCGTCTACGGCTTTGGTGACTGCTTCAAAGAAGTCTATCAGGTTTAGGAGACATGATCTTCCTTTTACAAACCCAAACTGGCTGGGGTCCAGCATTTGGCGATTACCAATGTCTTTGTTTATAAGTTCCATGATGATACGTTCCATGGCCTTGCAGACCAGGCTCGTCAGGCTAATGGGGCGGTAGTTCCCGGAGTCCATGGTAGCTCCCCCCTTGTGGAATGGGATAACTGTCGTTGTGCACTATTCAGCAGGCGCAAAGCCTGAGGTGAGACTATGATTGAACATGGTACTTAGGTGGGGTGCCAGTTCATTCTGTAATTCGTGTATTACGCAGCCTGGGATGTTGTCTGGTCCCATGGATGCTGTGTTTTTGGCTTTGGTGAGTGTGGTTTTTACCTGTGCAGCCTTGATTACAGGAACTTTGCATTCTTCTGGTATAGAGATGGGCCCTTTAGCAGGCGAGAGGGGCGTAAAGTTAGCACTGAACCTATCTGCCAGGATGCTGTCAATAGCAGTTGGTTCTGTATATTTAGTGCCATTGTGCTGTAACTCAGAGCAGATCTGAGTGTTGCCAATGAGATTCTTGACATAGCTATAGAATGCTTTGTGGCTGACTTTAGAATCAGTGGCGATTTTGTTTTCGTATCTAGCTTTGGAGGATTTTATCAGGGATCGCAGCTTCTTACTGAGGCTGACCAGGGAGCTCCTCCACTCATGGGATTTTACTCTCTTTTGCAACAGTTTCTTCCTTCTGTTGTACAGTTTGTTTATGGCAGGGGACCACCAGATTGGCTTCCTTTTTTTGGAGGATAGCATCTTGTTTCTGTTTGGGATAGCATGATCCATGCACTTGTGTAAGTGCTTATAAAGTGCAATTGTGTAGGATTCAGTAGTCGTAACTGTATTGTCCATCTACATGGGTGTCATGAAGTTCACCACTTCTGTCTTAAGAAGCATGAAGTTGGCTTTGGAGAAATTTTTTACCATGGTTTCCTTAATGTGGGGTGGGGACAGGATGTGGATATCTAGAGTGATTAGCTTATGGTCGAATTGGACCAATGAGGCGTTGACTTCAGGTGTGTAACACAGGTCACTCATGTTGGTAATGACTAGATCTAGGATATTGTTGCCCCTGCTGGGGGTGTGTATAAGTTGATCCAGGGAATTGGAGTTTAAGAATTCCAAAAAGCGTTGAGTGAAGGAGTTGGTACATGAGTAGTTTTCCCAGTTAATGGTGGGGTAGTTGAAACTGCACATTACTGGGGTGTTTGATTGAACCCTAATATTTTCCAGTACATCTAGAAAAGAGGAGTGGGAATCCTGGGGCATGGTGGGAGGATCTGTAGCAAGCTACAATTTGGATTGCAGTTTTGCCCAGAGTTAGTTGCACTTGGATAACCTCAGATGCATTATGCTGAGCAACTAGCCTGGAAGTGTGGATATCCTTAATGAATATGGACACACCTTCGCCTTTGGTGTTCCGGTCCAGGTTACATGGCCAAAAGGTGTGGTATGAGTTATAGCCTGGTAGTGCAGGGGTGCTTTCTGGAGCCTTGAACCAGGTCTCAGTCACTGCACAGATATCGATGTTCTCCATTTTAAGGAGTGCCTCGAGTGAGTGCATTTTGAGATTTAGACTTCTAGCATTGAGTACCATCACCCTTAGTTTTTGCTTGCCTGTTCCTGTTACGGTGGTGAATTTGTAATTTAAACCTTGCCTAAAAAAGGCACTATAGGGGTGGCAAAAACCTTAGCCAGTATCCAGAATCCCAGGGGTGACAGGTGCAGGCCATCTCTGGCAAAACATTGTGGGGTGTCGACCATGTCATCCCAGGTAGACAGATACTGGATCCCTTTAGAATGACACCAGAAGATTAGCCAATTGTTGAAGTCAATCATTTTGCCCTTGTACTGCGGTATCATTCTGGGTGATGGCAGTATGCTACTCAGGGCTAGGGTCATATCTGCGCTGGGCTACAAGATCGGAGAGCTCTTCCATGTCTCTTTTCATGTAGTTGAGGGAGGTATGTCTCAGGACATTCACACCAACACGGATAATGACAGAGTCATATTTGTACTTGTGGAGTGACCTGAGTGAGTGGGTTATATGGAAGATACTGGCACTTGACAGGCAGATGACAGTAACCTTCTCCTTGTTTAACCTGGTGAGTGGGACATCAGTGTGCCTGACTATAGAGTCACCTATGACTAGTGTATTGGGAACGTTGTTTTGCCTTATTGGCTGTGGTTGAGTGGCACACTGAGTCTGCGGGTTATATGTCATTTAGGTTGTGTTGGGGGGTGGAGGTTGCTTGCATTCCTGCTTTGGAGGTCTCTGTTGCTTGAGCAGTTTATTACTGAGAGCCCCCGCAAATGTATTTGTGCTTTTATGTGTGGATTTTGGTGGTGTAGATTTAGTGAGAATATATGATATGTGTGGTGTGGTGCAAGTGTTTACCTTCTCCTCTTGACTGTCAAACTCAGTCTTGGTTGGAGAGAGCTTTACCTCCAATTTGGCTAGATAAGTGCATCTCTCACAGGTTGTAGTGTTGGGTGGTAAGAGGAGAGGGTTGTCTGTGTACATGAGACAATTTCTACATTGCCCCAAGATGCCCAGATTCATCAGATAGACAGGAGAGAACACTGGGAGTTGACCCTTGGACATGCCTGAATAAAAAACTATGTTCCTCTAGATAAGTGAGGAAAGTGAGTACAAGAGCTGTTTTTCTCTAAGCAAGTGAGGAAAGTAAGTACCAAAACTGTTTTCCTCTAGGCAATGAGGAAGGATGAGTGCTGTAGTAATTAGTAGCTTATTTAGTGCTTACAACAAGTTCTGAACAAGTGCAGATCATGAATAAGCAAATTCAAGTGCTAAAACTAAGAATCTGTATCTGGACTAAACTAGTTACAGGAAAGAGGGGAAACAAGTGCAAATGCGGGCTTTTAAATTAGAAAGTTGAGAGACATGGAAAAACTGCCCAAACGGCCAATAACTAAAATTTCTGGGCCAGAACCACTCCTTACATGGTAGATAGGTTACCTAGAGCTTACCACTCCCACTGATAAGCTAGAAGGCTTCCATCCAACACAGAAAGCTTGGGGGGCTCAGAAGCTTACATACATTCCTGGATACAGCAAATATGAATCTGGACTACACTAGTTACAGGAAAGGTAAGAAACAGGCTTAGATTTTTTTATACAGAAAAGTAGCTAAAACAGCAGGAAAAACAATTCAAATGCAGTGCAAGCTAGCACACTTGAGTATGTAGCAATGTTAGACTAAACAGTTTTAAAAAATGCAATTAAATTAAAAATGACTAAAAACAGGTACAGAAGGAGTCTATTAGGCAGAATGAGGTAAAGAGATGGGACTGGGGGGAGTGTCCCAGATCAAATCTACAGTGGAGGTGGGCAACTGCAAAAGCCTCCAAATATAAACAACAAGACAGGAATAAGGACGGTGAGTAGGGGGAAAAACAACACTTTCAGCAGAGATCTGAAAAACTATACAGTGAAGCAAAAATAAAAGTGCACAACTCTGAAGTCAGCCAGCAATGATATAAAATTAGTCAAGCAACAATTAACAGTACACAACTCTGAAGTGCCAAAAAATATACTTAGCTCTGTATATCTCCAGATAGTTTGAAGAGCACTCTGTCAGGACAAAGGAAGGCTCCAGCAATGATATGCAGGCTCTAACTAAGAGGGTCTAATTTTATGCAAGTAATCCTAGAGATAATCAGATAACACACAGGATGCAAAACCAGTTATACCAGCTTAAGACACAGAAAAATAGGGGGCGGTGGGGAAAAACAACTTCAGCAGAGATCTGAAAAATTATACAGTGAAGCAAAAATAACAGTGCACAACTCTGAAGTCAGCCAGCAAGATATAAAATTAGTCAAGCAATAATTAACTGTACACAACTATGAAGTGCCAAAAAATATACTTAGCTCTGTATATCTCCAGACAGTTTGAAGAGCACTGCGTCAGGACACAGGAAGGCTCCAGCAATGATATGCAAGCTGTTACTAAGAGGGTCTAATTGTAGGCAAGTAATCCTTGAGATAGTCAGATAACACACAGGATGTAAAACCAGTTATACTAACTTAAAACACGAAGAAAAAAGAGGGAGGTGGGGAAAAACACCTTCAGCAGAGATCTGAAAATCTATAAGTGAAGCAAAATTAACAGTGCACAACTCTGAAGTCAGCCCTCAACGATATAAAATAAGTCAAGCAACAATTCACACAACACAATTCTGAAGTGCCGAAAAAATAAACTTAGCTCTGTATATCTCCAGATAGTTTGAAGAGCACTCTGTCAAGACACAGGAAGGCTCCAGCAATGATAATCAGGTTGTTACTAAGAGGGTCTAATATTATGCAAGTAATCCTTGAGATAGTCAGATAATGCACAGAATGTAAAACCAGTTATACAAACTTAAGACAAAGAGAAATAGGGGGAGATGAGGAAAAACACATTCAGCAGGGATCTGAAAAACTATACAGTGAAGCAGAAATAACAGTGCACAACTCTAAATCATCCAGCAATAATATAAAATTACTCAAGCAACAATTAAAAGTACAGAACTCTGAAGTGCCGAAAAATTTACTTAGCTCTGCTTATCTACAGATAGTTTGAAGAGCACTCTGTCAGGACACATGAAGGCTTCAGCAAAGATACGCAGGCTGTTACTAAGATGCTCTAATTTTATGGAAGTAGTCCTAGAGATAGTCAGATAACACACAGGATGTAAAATCATTTATAACAATGTAAGTCACAGAGAAATAGTGGGAGGTGGGAAAAAAACTTCAGCAGAGATCTGAAAAACTATACAGTAAAGCAAAATAACAGTGCACAACTCTAAAGTCAGCTAGCAATGATATAAAATTAGTCAAGCAACAGTGAACAGTACACAACTCTGAAGTGCTAGAAAAATATACTTAGCTCTGTATATCTCCAGATAGTTTGAAGAGCACTCTGTCAGGACTAAGGAAGGCTCCAGCAATGATATGCAAGCTCTAACTAAGAGGGTCTAATTTTATGCAAGGAATCCTAGAGATAATCAGATAACACACAGGATGCAAAACCAGTTATACCAGCTTAAGACACAGAGAAATAGAGGGCGGTGGGGAAAAACAACTTCAGCAGAGATCTGAAAAACTATATAGTGAAGCAAAAATAACAGTGCACAACTCTGAAGTCAGCCAGCAATGCTATAAAATTAGTCAAGCAACAGTGAACAGTACACAACTCTGAAGTGCTAGAAAAATATACTTAGCTCTGTATATCTCCAGATAGTTTGAAGAGCACTCTGTCAGGACAAAGGAAGGCTCCAGCAATGATATGCAAGCTCTAACTAAGAGGGTCTAATTTTATGCAAGGAATCCTTGAGATAATCAGATAACACACAGGATGCAAAACAAGTTAAACCAGCTTAAGATACAGAGAAATAGGGGGCGTTGGGAAAAAACACCTTCAGCAGAGATCTGAAAAACTATACAGTGAAGCAAAAATAACAATGCACAACTCTGAAGTCAGCCAAAATTGATATAAAATTAGTCAAGCAATAATTAACAGTACACAACTCTGAAATGCCAGAAAAATATACTTAGCTCTGTAAATCTCCAGATACTGTGAAGAGCACTCTGACAGGACACAAGAAAGCTTCAGCAATGATATGCAGGCTGTTACTAAGAGGGTCTAGTTTTATACAAGTAATCGTTGAGATAGTCAGATAACACACAGGATGTAAAACCAGTTATACCTAATTACAACACAGAGAAATAGGGGGAGGTGGGGAAAAACACCTTCAGCAGAGATCTGAAAAACTATACAGTGAAGCAAAAATAACAGTGCACAACTCTGACGTCAGCCAATAATAATATAAAATTAGTCAAGCAGCAGTGAACAGTACACAACTCTGAAGTGCCAAAAAATATACTTAGCTCTGAATATCTCCAGATAGTTTGAAGAGCACTTTGTCAGGACACAGGAAGGCTCCAGCAATTATATGCAGGCTTCTACTAAGAGGGTTAATTTTATGCAAGTAATTCTTAAGATAGTCAGATGACACACATGATGGAAAACCAGTTATACCAACTTAAGACAGAGAAAAATACGGGGAGGTGGGGAAAAACACCTTCAGCAGAGATCTGAAAATTCATACAGTGAAGAAAAAATAACAGTGCACAACTCTGAAGTCAGCCAGCAATGATATAAAATTAGTCAAGCAACAATTAACCGTACACAACTCTGAAGTGTCAGATAAATACACTTAGCTCTGTATATCTCAGGATAGTTTGAAGAGCACTCTGTCAGGACACAGGAAGGCTCCAGCAATGGTATGCAGGCTGTTATTAAGAGGGTCTAATTTTATGCAAGTAATCCTTGAGATAGTCAGATAACACATAGGATGTAAAACCAGTTATACCAACTTAAGACACAGTAAAATAAGGGGGGAACACCTTCAGCAGAGATCGGAAAATTCATCCAGTGAAGCAAAAATAACAGTGCACAACTCTGACGTTAGCCAGCAATGACATAAAATGAGTCTAGGAACAATTAACAGTACACAACTCTGAAGTGCCAGAAAAAAATACTTAACTCTGTATATCTCCAGATAGTTTGGAGAGTACTCTGTCAGGACACAGGACGGCTCCAGCAATGATAATCAGGCTGTTACTAAGAGGGTCTAATATTATGCAAGTAATCCTTGAGATAGGCAGATAACACACTGGATGAAAAAACAGTTATTCCAACTTAAGACACAGAGAAATAGGGGGAGGTGGGGAAAAACACCTTCAGCAGAGATCTGAAAAACTATACAGTGAAGCAAAAATAACAGTGCACAAATCTGAAGTCAGCCAGCAATGATATAAAATTAGTCAAGCAACAATTAACAGTACACAACTTTGAAGTGCCAGAAAAATATACTTAGCTCTGTATATCTCCAGATAGTTTGAACAGCACTCTGTCAGGACACAGGAAGTCTCCAGCAATGATATTCAGGCTGTTACTAAGAGGGTCTAATTTTTATGCAAGTAATCCTTGAGATAGTCAGATAACATACAGAATGTAAAACCAGTTATACTAACTTAAGACACAGAGAAATAAGGGGGAGGTGGGGAAAAACACATTCAGCAGAGATCTGAAAAACTATACAGTGAAGCAAAATTAACAGTGCACAACTCTGAAGTCAGCCAGCAATGAAATAAAATTAGTTAAGCAATAATTAACAGAACACAACTCTGAAGTGCCAAAAGATATACTGAGCTCTGTATATCTCCAGATAGTTTGAAGAGCACTCTGTCAGGACAAAAGAAAGCTTCAGCAATGATATGCAGGCTGTTACTAAGACGGTCTAGTTTTATGCAAGTAATGCTTGAGATAGTCAGATAACACATAGGATGTAAAACCAGTTATACCAAATTATGATACAGAGAAATAGGGGGAGGTGGGGAAAAACACCTTCAGCAGAGATCTGAAAAACTATACAGTGAAGCGAAAATAACAGTGCACAACTCTGAAGTCAGCCAATAATGATATAAAATTAGTCAAGCAGCAGTGAACAGTACACAACTCTGAAGTGCCAAAAATATACTTAGCTCTGAATATCTCCAGATAGTTTGAAGAGCACTCTGTCAGGACACAGGAAGGCTCCAGCAATTATATGCAGGCTGCTACTAAGAGGGTCTAATTTTATGCAAGTAATTTTTAAGATAGTCTGATAACACACATGATGCAAAACCAGTTATATCAACTTAAGACAGAGAAAAATACGGAGAGGTGGAGAGAAACACCTTCAGCAGAGATCTGAAAATTCATACAGTGAAGAAAAAATAACAGTGCATAACTCTGAAGTCGGCCAGCAATGATATAAAATTAGTCAAGCAACAATTAACAGTACACAACTCTGAAGTGCCAGATAAATATACTTAGCTCTGTATATCTCAGGATAGTTTGAAGAGCACTCTGTCAGGACACAGGAAGGCTCCAGCAATGGTATGCAGGCTGTTATTAAGAGGGTCTAATTTTATGCAAGTAATCCTTGAGATAGTCAGATAACACATAGGATGTAGAACCAGTTATACCAACTTAAGACACAGTAAAATAAGGGGGGAACACCTTCAGCAGAGATCTGACAATTCATCCAGTGAAGCAAAAATAACAGTGAACAACTCTGACATTAGCCAGCAATGACATAAAATTAGTCAAGCAACAATTAACAGTACACAATTCTGAGGTGCCAGAAAAATATATTTAGCTCTGTATAGCTCAGGATTGTTTGAAGAGCACTCTGTCATGACACAGAAAGGTTCCAGCAATGATATGCAGGCTGTTACTAAGAGGGTATAATTTTATGCAAGTAATCCCTGAGATATTCAGATAACAAATAGGATGTAAAACCAGTTATACCAACTTAAGACACAGAAAATTGGGGGAACATTCAGCAGACATCTGAAAAACTATACAGTAAAGCAAAAATAACAGTGCACAACTCTGACGTCAGCCAGCAATGATATAAAATTAGTCAAGAAACAATTAACAGTACACAACCCTGAAGTGCCAGAGAAATATAATTAGCTCTGTATATCTCCAGATAGTTTGAAGTGCATTCTGTCAGGACACAGGAAGGCTCCAGCAATGGTATGCAGGCTGTTATTAAGAGGGTCTAATTTTATGCAAGTAATCCTTCAAATAGTCAGATAACAGACAGGATGCAAAACCAGTTATAACAACTTAAGACACAAAGAAATAGGGGGAGGTGGGGAAAAACACATTCAGCACAGATCTGAAAAACTATACAGCGAAGCAAAAATAACAGTGCACAACTGTGAAGTCAGCCAGCAATGATATAAAATTAGTGAAGCAACAGTGGACAGTACACAACTCTGAATTGCCAGAAAAATATACCTAGCTCTGTATATCTCCAGATAGTTTGAAGAGCACTCTGTCAGGACACAGGAAGGCTGCAGCAATGATATCCAGGCTGTTACAAAGAGGGTGTAATTTTATGCAAGTAATTCTTGAGATAGTCAGATAACACACATGATGTAAAACCAGTTATACCAACTTAAGATACAGAGAAATAGGGTAGGTGGGGATAAACACCTTCAGCAGAGATCTAATAAACTATACATTGAAGCAAAAATAACAGTTCACAACTCTGAAGTGCCAGAAAAATATACTTAGCTCTGTATATCTCCAGATAGTTTGAAGAGCACTCTGTCAGGACACAGGAATGCTCCAGCAATGATAAGCAGGCTGTTACTAGATGGTCTAATTTTATGCAAGTAATCCTTGAGATAGTCAGATAACACAGAGGATGTCAAACCAGTTATACTAACTAAAGACACAGAGAAATAAGGGGGAGGTGGGGAAAAACACATTTAGCAGAGATCTGAAAAACTTTACAGTGAAGCAAAATTAACAGTTCACAACTCTGAAGTCAGCCCTCAACCATATAAAATAAGTCAAGCAACAATTAACAGAACACAATTCTGAAGTGCCGGAACAATAAACTTAGCTCTGTATATCTCCAGATAGTTTGAAGAGCACTTTGTGAAGACACAGGAAGTCTCCAGCATTGATAATCAGGTTGTTACTAAGAGGGTCTAATAATATGCAAGTAATTCTTGAGATATTCAGATAACGCACAGAATGTAAAACCAGTTATACAAACTTAAGACAAAGAGAAATAGGGGGAGGTGATTTACAACACCTTCAGCAGAGATCTGAAAAACTATACAGTGAAGCAAAAATAACAGTGCACAACTCTGAATCAGCCAGCAATATTATTATTCAAGCAACAATTAACAGTACACAACTCTGAAGTGCCGAAAAATTTACTTAGCTCTGTTTATCTCCAGATACTTTGAAGAGCACTCTGTCAGGACACAGGAAGGCTTCAGCAAAGATACACAGGCTGTTACTAAGACGGTCTAATTTTATGGAAGTAATCCTTGAGATAGTCAGATAACACACAGGATGTAAAATATTTATACCAATGTAAGTCACAGAGAAACAGAGGGAGGTGGGAAAAACACCTTCAGCAGAGATCTGAAAAACTATACAGTGAAGCAAAAATAACAGTGCACAACTCTGAAGTCAGTCAGCAATGATATAAAATTAGTTAAGCAACAGTGAACAGTACACAACTCTGAAGTGCCAGAAAAATATACTTAGCTATGTATATCTCCAGATAGTTTGAAGAGAACTCTGTCAGGACAAAGGAAGGCTCCAGCAATGATATGCAAGCTCTTACTAAGAGGGTTTAATTTTCTGCAAGTAATCCTAGAGATAATCAAATAACACACAGGATGCAAAACCAGTTACACCAGCTTAAGACACAGATAAATAGAGGGCGTTGGGGAAAAGCACCTTCAGCATAGATCTGAAAAACTATACAGTGAAGCAAAAATAACAACGCACAACTCTGAAGTCAGCCAGCAATGATATAAAATTAGTCAAGCAATAATTAACAGTACACAACTCTGAAATGCCAGAAAAATATACTTAACTCTGTATATCTGAAGATAGTTTGAAGAGCTCTCTGTAAGGAAACAAGAAAACTTCAGCAATTATATGCAGGCTGTTACTAAGAGGGTCTAGTTTTATGCAAGTAAACCTTGAGATAGTCAGATAACACACAGGATGTAAAACCAGTTATACCTAATTACAACAAAGAGAAATAGGGGGAGGTGGGGAAAAACACCTTCAGCAGAGATCTGAAAAACTATACAGTGAAGCAAAAATAACAGTGCACAACTCTGAAATCAGCCAATAATGATATAAAATTATTCAAGCAGCAGTGAACAGTATACAACTCTGAAGTGCCAAAAAATATACTTAGCTCTGAAAATCTCCAGATAGTTTGAAGAGCACTCTGTCAGGACACAGGAAGGCTCCAGCAATTATATGCAGGCTGCTACTAAGAGGGTTAATTTTATGCAAGTAATTCTTAAGATAGTCAGATAACACACATGATGCAAAACCTGTTATACCAACTTAAGACAGACAAAAATACAGGGAGGTGGGGAAAAACACCCTCAGCAAAGATCTGAAAATTCATACAGTGAAGAAAAAATAACAGTGCACAACTCTGAAGTCATCCAGCAATGATATAAAATTAGTCAAGCAACAATTAACAGTACATAACTCTGAAGTGTCAGATAAATATACTTAGCTCTGTATATCTCAGGATAGTTTGAAGAGCACTCTGTCAGGACACAGGAAGGCTCCAGCAATGGTATGCAGGCTGCTACTAAGAGGGTCTAATTTTATGCAAGTAATCCTTGAGATAGTCAGATAACACATAGGATGTAAAACCAGTTATACCAACTTAGGACACAGAGAAATAGGGGGAGGTGAGGAAAAACACCTTCAGCAGAGATCTGAAAAACTATACAGTGAAGCAAAAATAACAGTGCACAACTGTGAAGTCAGCCAATAATGATATAAAATTAGTCAAGCAACAATTAACAGTCCACAACTCTGAAGTGCCAGATAAATATACTTAGCTCTGTATATCTCAGGGTAGTTTGAAGAGCACTCTGTCAGGACACAGGAAGGCTCCAGAAATTATATGCAAGCTGTTACTTAGAGGGTCTAATTTTATGCAAATAATTCTTAAGATAGTCAGATAACACACATGATGTAAAACCAGTTATGCCAACTTAAGACAGAGAAAAATACGGGGAGGTCAGGAAAAACACCTTCAGCAGAGATCTGAAAATTCATACAGTGAAGAAAAATTAACAGTGCACAACTCTGAAGTCAGCCAGCAATGATATAAAATTAGTCAAGCAACAATTAACAGTCCACAACTCTGAAGTGCCAGAAAAATATACTTAGCTCTGTATATCTCTGGATAGTTTGAAGAGGACTCTGTCAGGACACAGGAAGGCTCCAGCAATGATATGAAGGCTGTTACTAAGAGGGTCTAATTTTATGCAAGTAATCCTTGAGATAGTCAGATAACATATAGGATGTAAAGCCAGTTATACCAACGTAAGACACAGAAAAATGGGGGGGGGGAGACATTCAGCAGAGATCTGAAAAACTATACAGTAAAGCAAAAATAGCAGTGGACAACTCTGACGTCAGCCAGCAATGATATAAAATTAGTCAAGAAACAATTAACAGTACACAACTCTGAAGTGCCAGAAAAATATCCTTAGCTCTGTATATCTCCAGATAGTTTGAACAGCTTTCTGTCAGGACATAGCAAGGCTCCAGCAATGTTATGCAGGCTGTTACTAAGATGGTCTAATTTTATGCAAGTAATACTTTACATAATCAGATAAAACACAGGACGTAAAACCAGTTATACCAACTTAAAACACAGAGAAATAGGGGGCGGTGGTGAAAAAGACCTTCAGCAGAGATCTGAAAAACTATACAGTGATGCAAAAATAACAGTGCACAACGGTGAAGACAGCCAGCAATGATGTAAAGTTAGTCAAGCAACAATTAACAGTACACAACTGCAAAGTGCCAGGAAAAATATACTTAGCTCTGTATATTTCCAGGTAGTTTGAAGAGCACTCTGTCAGGACACAGGAAGGCATCAGCAATGATATGCAGTCTGTTACTAAGAGGGTCTAATTTTATGCAAGTAATCCTTCAAATTGTCAGATAACACACAGGATGCAAAACAAGTTATAACAACTTAAGACACAGAGAAATAGGGGGAGGTGGGGAAAAACACCTTCAGCAGAGATCTGAAAAACTATACAGTGAATCAAAAATAGCAGTGCACAACTCTGAGGTCAGCCAGCAATGATATAAAATTAGTCAAGCAACAATTAACAGTACACAACTCTGAAGTGCCAGAAAAATATACTTAGCTCTGTGTATCTCCAGATAGTTTGAAGAGCACTCTGTCAGGACACAGGAAGGCTTCAGCAATCATATGCAGGCTGTTACTAAGAGGGTCTAGTTTTATGCAAGTAATCCCTGAAATAGTCAGATAACACACAGATTGTTAAACCAGTTATACCAACGTAAGACACTGAGAAATAGGGGGAGGTGGGGAAAAACACCTTCAGCAGAGATCTAAAAAACTATACAGTGAAGCAAAAATAACAGTGCAGAACACTGAAGTTAGCCAGCAATTATATAAAATTAGTCAAGCAACAGTGAACAGTACACAACTCTGAATTGCCAGAAAAATATACTTAGCTCTGTATATCTCCAGATAGTTTGAAGAGCACTCTGTCAGGACACAGGAAGGCTCCAGCAATGATATCCAGGCTGTTACAAAGAGGGTCTAATTTTATGCAAGTAATTCTTGAGATAGTCAGATAACACACATGATGTAAAACTAGTTATACCAACTTAAGATACAGAGAAATAGGGGATGTGTGGATAAACACCTTCAGCAGAGATCTAATAAACTATACATTGAAGCAAAAATAACAGTGCACAACTCTGACGTCAGCAAGCAATGATTTAAAATAGTCAAGCAACAGTGAACAGTAGACAACTCTGAAGTGCCAGAAAAATATACTTAGCTCTGTATATCTCCAGATAGTTTGAAGAGCACTCTGTCAGGACACAGGAAGGCTCCAGCAGTGGTAAGCAGGCTGTTACTAAATGGGTCTAATTTTAGGCAAGTAATCCTTGAGATAGTCAGATAACACACAGGATGTAAAACCAGTTATACTAACTTAAGACACAGAGAAAAAAGGGGGAGGTGGGGAAAAACACATTTAGCAGAGATCTGAAAAACTATACAGTGAAGCAAAATTAATAGTGCACAACTCGGAAGTCAGCCTTCAACGATATAAAATAAGTCAAACAACAATTAATGGAACACAATTCTAAAGTGCCAGAAAAATAAACTTAGCTCTGTATATCTTCAGATAGTTTGAAGAGCACTCTGTCAAGACACAGGAAGGCTCAAGCAATGATACTCAGGTTGTTACTAAGAGGGTCTAATATTATGCAAGTAATCCTTGAGATAGTCAGATAACACACAGAATGTAAAACCAGTTATACAAACTTAAGACTAGGACAAATAGGGGGAGGTGAGGAAAAACACCTTCAGCAGAGATCTGAAAAACTATACAGTGAAGCAGTAATAACAGTGCACAACTCTGAATCAGCCAGCAATAATCTAAAATTACTCAAGCAACAATTAACAGTACACAACAGTGAAGTGCCAAAAAATTTACTTAGCTCTGCTTATCTCCAGATAGTTTGAAGAGCACTCTGTCAGGACACATGAAGGCTTCAGCAAAGATACTCAGGCTGTTACTAAGACGATCTAATTTTATGCAAATAATCCTTGAGATAGTCAGATAACACACAGGATGTAAAATTGTTTATACCAATGTAAGTCACAGAGAAATAGCGGGAGGTGGGAAACACAACTTAAGCAGAGATCTGAAAAACTATACAGTGAAGCAAAATAACAGTGCACAACTCTGAAGTCAGCCAGCAATGCTATAAAATTAGTCAAGCAACAGTGAACAGTACACAACAATGAAGGGCCAGAAAAATATACGTAGCTCTGTATATCTCCAGATAGTTTGAAGAACACTCTGTCAGGACACAGGTAGTCTCCAGCAATGATATGCAGGCTGTTACTAAGAGGGTCTAATTTTATGCAAGGAATCCTTGAGATAATCAGATAACACACAGAATGCAAAACCAGTTAAACCAGCTTAAGGCACAGAGCAATAGGGGTGGTGGGGAAAAACACCTTCAGCAGAGATCTGAAAAACTATACAGTGAAGCAAAAATAACAGTGCACAACTCTGAAGTCAGCCAGCAATGATATAAAATTAGTCAAGCAACAGTGAACAATACACAACTCTAAAGTGCCAGAAAAATATACTTAGCTCTGTATATCTCCAGATAGTTTGAAGAGCACTCTGCCAGGACAAAGGAGGGCTCCAGCAATGATATGCAAGCTCTTACTAAGAGGGTCTAATTTTTTGCAAATAATCCTAGAGATAATCAAATAACACACAGGATGCAAAACCAGCTACACCAGCTTAAGACACAGAGAAATAGAGGGCGGTGGGGAAAAACAACTTCAGCAGAGATCTGAAAAACTATTCAATGATGCAAAAATAACAGTGCATAACTCTGAAGTCAGCCAGCAATGCTATTAAATTAGTCAAGCAACAGTGAACAGTACACAACTCTGAAGTGCCAGAAAAATATACTTAGCTCTGTATATCTCCAGATAGTTTGAAGAGCACTCTGTCAGGACACAGGAAGTCTCCAGCAATGATATACAGGCTGTTACTAATAAGGTCTAATTTTTATGCAAGGAATCCTTGAGATAATCAGATACCACACAGGATGCAAAAGCAGTTAGACCAGCTTAAGACACAGAGAAATAGGGGCATTGGGGAAAAACACCTTCAGCAGAGATCTGAAAAACTATACAGTGAAGCAAAAATAACAACGCACAACTCTGAAGTCAGTCAGCAATGATATAAAATTAATCAAGCAATAATTAACAGTACACAACTCTGAAGTGCCAAAAAAATATACTTAGCTCTGTATATCTCCAGGTAGTTTGAAGATCATTCTGTCAGGACACAAGAAAGCTTCAGCAATGATGTGCAGGCTGTTACTAAGAGGGTCTCGTTTTATGCAAGTAATCCTTGAGATAGTCAGATAACACATAGGATGTAAAACCAGTTATACCAAATTATGACACAGAGAAATAAAGGGAGGTGAGGAAAACACCTTCAGCAGGGATCCGACAAACTATACAGTGAAGCAAAAATAACAGTGCACAACTGTGAAGTCAGCCAATAATGATATAAAATTAGTCAAGCAACAATTAACAGTCCACAACTCTGAAGTGCCAGATAAATATACTTAGCTCTGTATATCTCAGGGTAGTTTGAAGAGCACTCTGTCAGGACACAGGAAGGCTCCAGAAATTATATGCAAGCTGTTACTTAGAGGGTCTAATTTTATGCAAATAATTCTTAAGATAGTCAGATAACACACATGATGTAAAACCAGTTATGCCAACTTAAGACAGAAAAATACGGGGAGGTCAGGAAAAACACCTTCAGCAGAGATCTGAAAATTCATACAGTGAAGAAAAATTAACAGTGCACAACTCTGAAGTCAGCCAGCAATTATATAAAATTAGTCAAGCAACAATTAACAGTCCACAACTCTGAAGTGCCAGAAAAATATACTTAGCTCTGTATATCTCTGGATAGTTTGAAGAGGACTCTGTCAGGACACAGGAAGGCTCCAGCAATGATATGAAGGCTGTTACTAAGAGGGTCTAATTTTATGCAAGTAATCCTTGAGATAGTCAGATAACATATAGGATGTAAAGCCAGTTATACCAACGTAAGACACAGAAAAATGGGGGGGGGGAGACATTCAGCAGAGATCTGAAAAACTATACAGTAAAGCAAAAATAGCAGTGGACAACTCTGACGTCAGCCAGCAATGATATAAAATTAGTCAAGAAACAATTAACAGTACACAACTCTGAAGTGCCAGAAAAATATCCTTAGCTCTGTATATCTCCAGATAGTTTGAACAGCTTTCTGTCAGGACATAGCAAGGCTCCAGCAATGTTATGCAGGCTGTTACTAAGATGGTCTAATTTTATGCAAGTAATACTTTACATAATCAGATAAAACACAGGACGTAAAACCAGTTATACCAACTTAAAACACAGAGAAATAGGGGGCGGTGGTGAAAAAGACCTTCAGCACAGATCTGAAAAACTATACAGTGATGCAAAAATAACAGTGCACAACGGTGAAGAAAGCCAGCAATGATGTAAAGTTAGTCAAGCAACAATTAACAGTACACAACTGCAAAGTGCCAGGAAAAATATACTTAGCTCTGTATATTTCCAGATAGTTTGAAGAGCACTCTGTCAGGACACAGGAAGGCATCAGCAATGATATGCAGTCTGTTACTAAGAGGGATTAATTTTATGCAAGTAATTATTGAGATAATCAGATAACACACAGGATGTAAAATCAGTTATACGAATGTAAGTCACAGGGAAATAGCGGGAGGTGGAGAAAAACACCTTCAGCAGAAATCCGGTAAACTATACAGTAAAGAAAAAATAATAGTGCACAACTCTGAAGTCAGCCAGCAATGATGTAAAATTAGTCAAGCAACAATTAACAGTACACAACTCTGAAGTGCAAAAAAATATACTTAGCTTTGTATATCTCAGGATAGTTTGAAGAGCACTCTGTCAGGATACAGGAAGGCTCCAGCAATGATATGCAGGCTTTTACTAAGAGGGTCTAATTTTATGCAAGTAATCCTTGAGATAGTCAGATAACACATAGGATGTAAAACCAGTTATACCAACTTAAGACACAGAGAAATGGGGGGGGGATACATTCAGCAGAGATCTGAAAAATTACACAGTAAAGCAAAAATAGCAGTGCACAAATGTGACATCAGCCAGCAATAATATAAAATTAGTCAAGAAACAATTAACAGTACACAACTCTGAAGTGCCAGAAAAATATACTTAGCTCTATATATCCCCAGATAGTTTGAAGAGCATTCTGTCAGGACATAGCAAGGCTCCAGCAATGTTATGCTGGCTCTTACTAAGAGGGTCTAATTTTATGCAAGTAATCCTTCAAATTGTCAGATAACACACAGGATGCAAAACAAGTTATAACAACTTAAGACAGAGAAATAGGGGGAGGTGGGGAAAAACACCTTCAACAGAGATCTGAAAAACTATACAGTGAATCAAAAATAGCAGTGCACAACTCTGAGGTCAGCCAGCAATGATATAAAATTAGTCAAGCAACAATTAACAGTACACAACTCTGAAGTGCCAGAAAAATATACTTAGCTCTGTGTATCTCCAGATAGTTTGAAGAGCACTCTGTCAGGACACAGGAAGGCTTCAGCAATCATATGCAGGCTGTTACTAAGAGGGTCTAGTTTTATGCAAGTAATCCCTGAAATAGTCAGATAACACACAGATTGTTAAACCAGTTATACCAACGTAAGACACTGAGAAATAGGGGGAGGTGGGGAAAAACACCTTCAGCAGAGATCTAAAAAACTATACAGTGAAGCAAAAATAACAGTGCAGAACACTGAAGTTAGCCAGCAATTATATAAAATTAGACAAAAAA
>NC_056746.1:984276879-984312432 GCF_019279795.1 Protopterus annectens | reverse complement strand
AATTAGTATAAAGGCAATATAGGAGATGTACCATCCAAAGCATGTGAGGTAAAGTTTTAATGGCCAAATCACTGGATTCCCATACTAACCTTCACACTCACAGAACACTGTCAACAGCATACCAGCATCGTCCACGCCCTACAATCTGAAAGGGCTACGCCTATCTCACATACCTTTTTATAGCAGTGTCCTGAAATCACAGTGAGACATGCAATCAACACACACCTGGCTGCATGCAATTAGCAAATGCTGCCTTACAATTGGTGCAGGGGCCATCACATGGACCTATGCAGATACCTACAAAAGCATTCAGTACCCACACTCCACTCATGCAATACAGTCATTGCACAAACCTAATGAGAAAGAGAGAGAGAGAGAGAGAGAGAGACAGAGAGAGAAGAGAAAATATACAGACAGCCAGCAGCAAAACCATGAGTAGCAAACAGCAAGCAGCAAGCAAGCACCACTGACACAGCAACAGCTGCCACAAACACAGGTAATGCAAAGTAGCAGGTTAATACTGTGTTTACTGTGACACCTCCAAATGTATCATAGTTCACTATCTATAGCTCTGTCCATGAGATAGGTTTTGTGTGCATAGTCCTGAAATATATACATATGTAATATTGCTGTACATGTTGCCCATATGTGACACTTCCGTAGCTTAGAACAGAAGGCCAGTTGTGCATATGATGCAGTAGATACCAGGGTCAGTAGAGGTTACTCCTCATTGGTGTGGGACCACTGTGTATGTATGGCACTCTTCAGGTACACATCCTGTAGTATGGCCAGGGAGTAATATCAGTCTGTAATGTGGTGCCATGTCCTCCAGGGGTGAATGTAGAGAACCAGGGATACCATTCTGTAACAGTGATGCTATGTGTCCTGCAATGTTGAGGGTGGCCCTCACCTGGACATGTGAGAGGATAGGGAGGTTATAGTCATCTGTGATAACTAATTCCACTTGTGTAGGAGAATGGGGGGGGTGATATCTGCACCTAAACTGTCTGCAACAATATTGCCAATATCTCAAACATGTTTTCCATACGGAAATGCACACACAGTAACATCCCACATCCACACACTTGCCACATTCAGGCTTCAAAACACTATCTAGGTATATTCTGGTACATCTGCATGTTACAGTAGCATGTAGCACTATACTGAGTAGTGTCAGTTGTTTGTTGCCATGTTGTCTTGATAGAGTAAAAGGAGCATTTGTTTATCCTACTTTGTTTTGTGGACATTACTTGAAGTGTAACCTTACATGCATCATTGGTAACAACACCTTCTGTGTTGTTGTTCTGTTTGTACAGGGTGCTGTCAACATCACTGTTTGTTAAGGGAAATGTGCACCCTGCAGTGCATAGCCCCATTCGGCAAAATAGACATCCCACCCCCACCATTGTGCACACACACCAACCCCACCCACAGTAAAACGCATACTTTCCATTTGCAAGGTCCAAACCCCTACCGAGATGTGTTATGACTCTAAAGGCAGACACATTAGCAGAGTGTGCTATTTGCATTAGTAGGAGCAATCTTTTCCAATGCTGTACTTAGAGGGTGCTGACATCATCTGTGTTTACGAAGAGGGATGTGCACCCTGTAGTGTGTTCTCCCAGTTGGCAAAAGGCACTTTCCCTCCACAGCGTTATGCACACACACAAACCCCACTCATACTAACACACATACATTCCCTTTACAGGATTCAAATCCCTACCTAACTATGTTATGATACTAGAGACGGATGCATTAGCAGAGCGCGCTATTCGCATTACTAGGAGATTTCATTTCAGTTGATCTACTTATAGGGTGCTGACATCATCAGTGTTTAGAAAGTGGAATGAGCTCCCTGTGGTGTGTTTCCACAGTTGCCAAAAGGGATGTTCTTCTCATACACACACTTACCCCCATTCACACACGCACATGCCACTTGCTGGATTCAAACCCCTACCTAACTATGTTTTGACACTAGAGACAAACGCATTAGCAGAGTGCGCTATTCGGATTATTGGGAGGTAGTATTTCTACTGATCTACTTATAGGGTGCTGACATCTTCATTGTTTGGAATGGGGAATGTGCATCCTGTGGTGTGTTTTCACAGTTGTTAAGAGGAACATTTGAACTAAGTGTGTGAGCATGCCCAGTTCAGCCTTCCCATGGCATGTTGTGTGAATGATGTCTCATTTATCAAAGTGTGTGAGCATGCCCAGTGTGAGCTTTCCATATATTGAACAATGCAGCCCATCACAGTTGTGGATGAGTGTGAACTCCAAAAAATAACTCCTGTTTAAGGTTGTGTGTTCTGTGACATGTTGTGTAGTTACTGTCCAGATGCTTCCTGTGAACACAACAGGGATTATACTGTGCCTGCAGGTTTTGCATGGGATACTTTGCATACAATTGTTAACATCCATTCATACTGACCTAGCACTGTAGTACTGTATAGTGTAGTGGTTCAGTACTTTCACTGTGGTGGACAGTATCCTGGGCTTTAGTCCTATCACTGATTTACATTTCCATACTGTGCACAACAGCCTCTTTAGGGTCCAGTTGTGCACGCCTGCACAAAGGCAGTGCCTCTATGGACTCTGGTAATTACTGCCCCATAAGCTTAACAAGTGTAGTCTGCAAAGCTATGGAGAGGATCATAATGGAGCTCATAAAGAAAGATATGGGGACATGCAGACATTGTACCTGTCCCAGTTTGTGTTGATCAAGGGCAAGTCATGCCTTTTGTACTTGGTTGACATTATCAAAACAGTAACTAAGGCCATTGATGAGGGAAAGGCAGTCCATAGAGCCTACCTTGCCCTTGAAAACACTTTCAACGCAATACCCCACTCAGGTATTGTAGGAAACCCTACCAACAGAAATGTACACCCATATGTCACAAGATCAGGTTGCAAACTGTCTTACGGACAGGACCCACGGGTTAGAGTTGCTGGCACTATGTCAGACACTAGGCCAGTCACATGTGGTCTCACACAGGGCTCAGTCCTTGGCCCCCTATTGTTTGTTATCTACTTCTCAAAAGTACAGGCCAACATGGGAGGACTTTGGCTGACAAAGTTTGCAGATGACTGCACACTGGGTGCCATAGTGGACAGTGCATCAGACACGGATATCCTTCAGAAGGGACTCACGGACACTGATAGCTGGTGCCAGAGCCATGGCCTGAAGTCAACTTGCAAAACATGTGTAGTCATACCCTTCAGGGAAAGCAAGGTAACCCCAAGCTACCATATAGGTGGCAATCCTCTAAGCACAGAGGAGGTTATCATGGACCTGGGGACCCAGGTTGACAGCCACTGTTCTGATGACACTCACATTGCTAAAGTGGCTAGTAGGACCTTCTACATTGTCCACATGATCAGGAAGGGATCCACATCCAGATCTAGTGGGTCATTGTTCCCCTGTACTCTTCACTTATCGGACCGGTGATCTGGTACACTGCCTTATCTGGATGTATCTCACCTGACATCTGCAGCAAGTGGAGAGACCCTGAATGTCCCCAACAAAAGATAAAGGGTCTCCAACATCTGTCATATGCTGCCAGATTGAAGACACTACAGCTCTATTCAGTCACATACTGTCTGCTTAGAGGTGACATGTGCATGACATGCAAGCATGTCCAACCAGGGATTAATGGACATGCTCCACCTCAAAATCGTCAGATCCACCTGAACCACTAGTGCAAGTGACTTACACCATAGCAGGGATGTACATTGGACATGTTGGAGGGTGGATTTATCACTCGGAGACTCCTATGCTGTGGAATACAATCACGGTCCATGTGAGTCACAGCACCTTGCTGGCTCTGTTCAAGAGGTATCCTGACCTGTGGATGGGAAATCATAGGTTTACCCGGGATCGCCACTGTGTCACTGCTGGAGACAGGCACGCCAAACTAATGGGCACAGTACTGTTTCCATATAAGGGGTGGCGTACGCAACCAGACTCTCGGCTAGGCTTAGAACTGCCTTGGGGCAGATAGCCTAGTATGAACCTATGAACCTATGAACCTATCTGACCATGTTGCATTATGTTCAGATGTGAACTACTTACAACGGCCTCATCCAACATCAGTAGTGTATTCCACAACATGGGTGTACATTGGCAAACACTACCGATGTGCCCAAGGCCATTTCTAATGGTTATTGGATAGTGTGTTTGTCCATCAACACATCGTAAGTGCAGTTTGACATGACATATGTCTTGTTTTGTATACTGTGCCTCTGTCTACCTGTGACACAACATTGATACCCAGGGTATACCTACCATCTCCCATCCACTCGTTAGGATCCCTGTTGAGTAGAATCAATGAGTGACTCTATGGATAACCTGTACTGGTAGTTTACTCATGCGTGGTGGTGGCTTCTGTGTTATGGATAATGCAGTACAGCTTGTCCTATGTATGTCAGTGCTGGGGTTCAGGTCCCTCATGTGCATATCTCCCTGCCGTTCACATTGTACAAGGTACGGCATGTGCATTGCTGACAGCTTGGACATGGCTTTCTACATCAGGCACAGCTTGTGTCTGGGTGGCCAGCATGGCAGTGTGTGGAGCTGCATTCTGTTTAATCAGGTGACACATTACATGTGTTCCAGCTCTTTGATACTCCTGGTGAGGTACTGTTGTGGACTTTACAGTTGCTGAATGTATCTGTTGAGGTACACCCCACAGGCGCTGTTGTGGTCATTTGTAATGCTGCTGAAAGATAACTGCAAAACCACAATGACCTCCCCTTAGCTAGATGTCATAACCCTCATGATTAGGTTGGTATATGGATTGTTTCTGTTAACCCTACAGCCACATTTTTGTCCAATGCAGGATATCTATCACCTTGTGTCACCCATTCTGGCATTACATGTTAGGTATGTCATGGGTCGACACCTATGTGGGAATTGGTGGTCACTTACTGGATTATCCACAGAGGCTGACTATACTGTTTTCACCATTTAACATGCTGACATGGCTATGGCACCAGTTGTCTGTTTCTATGTGGCCCTTTTATGGGATGCTTGTGTCAGCTGGTGTATCAGATATGTCAGGCGGCTTGTTGTCCTCTACAAACATGTTCCAGCACAGTCCTTACTTGTTGGCCTGTACCTATGGGGCATATATACCAGATGGTGAAGGTCCCAGGACCAAGCTTTGTGGGATGCCTGTTATATGTGGTTTGTAGTCTGACATGGCTGCTGCATGTCTGACCATGTCAGTTCTGTCATTGGTCTGGTTTGCAACCCCTCTCATGACATTGGGGTGTATATATCAGCTGGTGAGCAAATCTATACGGAACACATAGGGTATTGTACAGAAGGCTTTGCAAGGTCCAGCTACACTGTGTGGACCACATTGCCCTCATCACTGACTTCAAGTACTGCTTCAACTGAGTCACACATGTTTAGGGGTGGGGTCTGCACTTTGTAAACCCACACTGGGTAGGGTCGGGTGTCAATAGATCCACAATATCATTATGTCTGTGGTACATGCTGGTCCTTTCCATAGCTGTACAGACCAAACCTCTCATGATTCTGTGGTGGTTTTTAGTATCCATTCAGGAGACACCTTTGTTGAGAACACCCACTGTTGTTGTACACTGCTCTTTGGGTACGTATCCTGTGGTAAAGGTGACATAATGTCAGGGAGGCGGCAGACTGCTGGGGAAGGTATTTGGCATTATGGGGGGGGGGGTTGCACTGCACATGTCAGGATGTATGTTGGCCATACCTTTGTGTGTCTGGTAGGTTGTTTGTAATATCTGTGTGATCCGGAGCATATCCAGGAATCAACAACATGCTTACTACCATCATTTGCAGCAGCCTTGGGGTTATCTGTAGTGTCCTGTACAATCTGTATCATAATGGGTTCATATTAGGCTACCCTCCTAGGGCATCTGTAAGCCTGCATGTCCATTTTGTTTGATGGATTCTGGGGAATTGTCTACACCTGTGTCAGTGCTAGTATGATACCAGGGGTATAGTGACGAACAGCTCAGAAGCTGACTTCACACTTCTTCGGACTGAGATGGTATCCATTAAGCCCACTGGGCCAGTGGAAACCACAACACACAATGGTGACTTCTGCACAGACACTTTCTACGGACATCTCCGAGTAAGCATGGACCATGCAATCACAAATGAGAACGAGACCCTCACCACCAAGGGAAAGTGGCCTGTCTGGTGGACCCCAGCCATAAACGAACTGTATAACAGATGAAGGATACTAATGCAAGACAGAGCTACATCTCCAGAAGGTAAGGCAGCTGTGATCAGCAGTAGTAGAAAGCTACATTCTCACATAAAGACACCCAAGTTCAACTTGGGGACATAAATCACCACAGACAATGAAGGTAACCACACTGCTTTCTTCAGTTATGTCTGACGCCTGGGTGGGAACCCTCATATATGCTCAGATTTGGTACACAACAACTTATATTCCAGTGACCGACAGATATTAGTGACACCCTGGCAGACCAGTTCAGTGCAATGTACCCCTCCCTCACCCCAAAAGATGATAGTTATCACAGCTGTATGTAACCTCACTGTCATCCTGGATGTCCATGTGAGAGCCGCAGTCAGCAAGAGCAGTACACAGCATCAATGGGACCTGATGGTATCCCCAGTTGCATGCTATGTGAACTAAAGATGGAGCTAAACCTGTATATGCAGATGCTATTTAACCTTAGCCTTGCTACAGGATCTGTACCTGAACACTGGCGTACGGCAACAGTGGTCCCACTCCACAAAGGAGATGCCTCCACAGACCCTGGCAGCTACCACCACACAAGCTTAAACAGCCTTGTCTGCAAAGCTTTGTGAAGGGTCATTATGGAGCTTCCACACAGAGACATTGGTGTCCTACAGACCCTTGATCCCACTAAATTCGGCTTTGTACAGGGCAGATCCTGCATTTTGCACCAAGTTGACTACTTTGAAACTGTCAGTAGAGCCGTTGATAAGGGCTACACAGTCCACACAACCTACCTGCGCTTGGCTAAGGCCTTTGACACAATACCCCACTCAGGCATCATAGACAAGCTCAACAGCTGAAATATAACACCATATGTCACAGCATAGGTTGCAAAATGGCTCAGAAACAGAACCCATAATGTCAACATTGCAGGTGCCTTGTCAGGTTCAAAGCCAGTCACAAGTGGTGTCCCACAAGGTTGTGTCCTGGGACCTCTCTTATTTGGTATTTACTTTTCAGATGTGAAAGCTAACATAGGAGGGTTGTGGCTGACAAAGTTTACAGATGACTGCAACCTGGGCACCATAGTGAATACATCAGCCAGCACACACATCCTACAGACTGCCGTCACACAGACAGATAGCTGGTGCTGGACTCATGGCCTGAAACTGACTGCAACTGATGTGTAGCCATCCCCTTTGGGAGGAACACAGTACCCACAGATCTGTACATAGACAGCAACCCAATGAGTACAGGAAACAAATCAGACAGCTGGGGACACATGTAGATAGTGACATCTCATTTGACACCCATGTTGCCAAAGTTGTTTGACAGACTTTCTATCTTGCCCAACTTATCATCAAGGGTATTCCATCCAGACCATAGGAGGTCATTGTACCACTATACTTCTCCCTTATCAGGCCCATGCTTGAATACAATGCCCCATTTGGTATGTACCTCAACCAGCACTTGCAGCAGCTGGAGAGACCCCACAAGTACCTTACCATGAAGATCAGGTATCTACAACACGTCATATACTTCCAGAATAACTAAAAACATGCTTTTTTCAGTGTCATACCACATACGTACAGGTGACCTATGCCTGACATACAAGACCATGTCCAATCAGGATTTGGTAGACATGCTCCACTGCAAGCAATCCACATCCACCAGAAACATGGGAGCTAAAGATTTGAACCTCAGCACATACATGTATAGGACATGCTGAAGGGACAGAGTCATAACTCAGAGGCATCTCAAACTCTAGCAGAGTATCCCAGTTCATGTTAGACAGAGTACCTCACTGACTCTCTTCAAGAGACATCTGGACAGCTGCATGTGGACAGGGGCACAAAATAGACAGAGGCATAGTCACGTTATTCAATTATGTAAGGTGGTCATAATGTGTCACTACTAAGTCAGAGGCACAATATTTCGTATCTATGCAGTACACATATTACCACTATGAGGGGTGGCAATAGCCACATCACTATGGCTAGGCTTATAAATGCAGTAGGGCGGATAGCCTAGTAGTAAACTATGAAACTTTGACACTATGGTGTATGTGTAGGTGTTGTCAGTCGAGCAATGTAATGTGGTTTGGGGGGCTTGATATCTTCCTGTATTCCGACATTGTTTTGTCTATTCCTTCTAGCATGTCAAGGGATCAGTTGCTACTGTCCTCTCCTACTCATCTGGTGGACCTGGGAATATCGAGGCAATGTTACAATTGCCTCGTACACTGACAACCCTCTCCTTCTCCCATAAACAGAAATACATGCAGAGATGCAACTCTATAGCCAAAGTGGAGGCTGACCTATCTCAACATAGGACTGGCAAGACCAGAGAGTAGGATAAGATAACCACACACACCACAAACCCAGTCTCACATATCACTATCACAACTTCAAATCATACACATAGACACACAGAGACATACTCGGAGGCTATGATCGACATCTACCAGAACAGCAGAGGCCACCACAGCAGACACCCACACAACTGCCTCCACAGGGCACAGCACATGCAACACATAGTCCACAGAGTCAGTGAGCCAAACAGTCACAGCCATTACGGCCAAACACAATGGCAGGCACACCTGTCATAGGTGACTCCATAGCCAGACACACTGACATCCAGCTCACCAGATTGAGTAAGGAGGGGTCACAGTAAGCTGCCTATTGGGCACTGGAATCCACCACATAATGCAGGCACTCAGGTCACTGAACTGCAAGTACAAGTATGACTCAGTCAATATCCATGCTGGTGGGGACAACCTGAGATGTACCTCCCTGGACTACATGAAAAGAGTCATAGAGGATCTCTCTGATTATGTAGGCCAGGCAGGTATGACCCTGACCTTGAGCAGTATCCTACCTTCACCAAGTATGATGCCACCTAAACAGAGACAGGATGATCAGCTGTAATAATTGTCTTAAACTATAATGTCATTCAAAGGGGTCCAATGTCTGTCTGCCTTCAATGACATGCTGGACAGGCCACACTGATCCGCAAGGGACAGCTTGCACCTGTCACCCATGGGCTTCTGGATTTTGACTAAGGCTCATGCCACCCCCATTGTGCCTCTTTTATGCAAGGATCAGATTGTACACCTACCACCCTAGACGACAGCAAAGGGGAAACACTAAGGGTAATGCTGCTCAATGCCAGAGGTCTCAACCTCAAGCTGCACACACTCGACACCCTTCTCAGTATGGGGAACATTGATGTCTGTGCTGTGACTGAAACCTGGTTCACGCCTTCTGACAGCACCCTGGCACTATCAAGTGTTACCTAGTATCATGCATTCCAGCCCCACAATCCGGACAACACCGAGAAAGGAGGGTGGGTGTCCATATTCATCAAGGACACCCTCACCTCATGGTTGGTGGCAACACACGATGCATTGGACACCATCCGGGTGCAATTAACCATAGGCAAGACTGCTCTGCAGTTTGTAGCATGTTACAGGCCATCCTCTGAAACTCAGGTACCTCACAAAGCTTTCATGAAAACAGTGGCGGGGATACATGTACCTGCAAACACCATCACACTGGGTGATTCAAACTATCCAAATGTAGACTGGGATCAGTACTCCAGCCCCAACACTCTAGCCCACAGGTTCCTAGAGTTCATACACTCACATGCCATGGAACAACTAGTCACCATCCCCACAAGAGGAGACAACATAGTAGATCTCATCATCACAAACATGGGGTCACAATGTTCAACACCAGAGGTATACCCATCATTGGTGAGATCAGATCATAACCTACTCTCAGTGGAAGTCCACATCCCATCCCCACCCCAGATAGAAAAGACCACAGTGCAGAACTTCTCAGAAGCCGACTACACACTTCTAATGACTGGTGTGGTCTCTTTCAAAGCCCCCAAGCCAGCAGACACCATTACCCAAGCCACTGTATCACTTACAACTGCCTTCTACCAGCACCTTCAGGACTGCATGGATCAGGCAATCCCAAACAAAACACAGACTCATTGTACCAGAGGCAAGCGTCCAGTGTGGTGGACCTCAGCCATAAACAAGCTCTACAACACAAGGAAGGAGGTACTACAAGATAGAGCGATATCCGTGGAAGGGTAGACACCCCTGCTCAAGATAGGTGAAACACTGAGTTCCCCCATGAAATCATCCAAGGCGAATATTGGGAGTAAACCCACTAAGGACTCATGGGACAACCATGAGGCCTTTTATACATATGTTACACACCTGGGAGGAAACTCCCAGATATGCTCAGAATAGGCTCAGAATGCTGTAAATATCACTGAACCTACAGACATTGCCAACATACTGGCTGACAGGTTCAGTGCAGATTTCTCCCCCCACCCCTCCACCACAACTGGAGAGATATGCATGAAAGAGGATTGTAGCCCCCCAAACATCTCAAATGCTCAGGTGGGAACTGCTCTATCCAAGGGAAAGAATGCAGCATCCATGGGACCAGATGGTGTCCCTGGTTTTGTGCTCCATGAACTCACTCAAGAATTAAACCCGCAGTCAGGGCAGCTGTTTGATCTTAGCCTCAACTCAGGATATGTTCCCAAGGAGTGGCATATGTCAATGGTGGACCCACTTCACATGGGTGTGTCTCCACCGACCACGGAAACTACCATCCCATCAGCTTGACAAGCAGGGTCTGCTAAGCTATGGAGAAGATCAGAATGGAAGTCATATATGAGGACATAGGGGACTTGCAGACATTAGATCCAAACCAGTTAGGCTTTGTCGAGGGCAGATCATGCCTTTTAAACTTAGTTGACTGTTTCATAACAGACACCAAGGCCATTGACAAGGGCAAGGCACTCCACACAGCCTACCTTGACCTGGCAAAGGCTTTCAACACAATACCCCACTCGGGTATCATTGAAAACATCACCAGCTTAAATGTGAACCCATACATCAGAAGATGGGTTGCAAACTGGCTACGTGACAAAACAGACAGGTTCAGACTTGATGGTGCCATGTCACACTCCACAACTGTCACAAGTGGTGTCCCACAGGGCTCAGTCCTGGGCCCACTATTGCTCAGCATCTACTTTTCAGACGTACAAGCAAACACAGCAGGATTATGGCTGACAAAGTTTGGAGATGACTGCAAACTGGGAACCATAGTTAGCCACCCATCTGACACAGACATCCTTCAGAAGGGTGTCATAGACACGGATAACTGGTGCCAGAGCCATGGCCTTACATTAAACACTAAACAATGCATAGCCATACCCTTTGGGAAGAACAAGGTTGCCACTAGTTCCCATGTAGGTGGCAATCCTGTAAGCACACAGGAGGTTATCAGGGACCTGGGCACCCCGGTTGACAGTAACCTTTTGTTTGACACTCATGTTGCCAGGGTAGTTAGGTAGAACTTCTACATTGCCCACCTCATCATGCAGGGATTCACATCTAGATCCAGGGAGGTCATTGTTCCCCTGTACTCTTCACTCATCGGACCATTGATTGAGTGCAATGCCCCATTCAGCATGTATATGACCCGACACCTATGGCAATTGGATGGGCCCACAATTCCTCGACAGGAGGAGAAAGGGTCTCAAACATATTTCTTATGCTGCCCGACTGAAGGAATTCCAGCTTGATTCCGTGACTTACCGTCTGCTCAGAGGTGACCTGTGCCTGACATCCAAGACCATGTCCAAACCTGAGTTAATGTACACGCTTCACCTCAAGACCTCTACATCCATCAGAACTACAGGGGCAGGAGATTTAAACCTCAACACAGATATTAATAGGATGTGCTGGAGGTACAGATTCTTCACCCAGAGAGTCCCTATGCTGTGGAACAACATCCTGGTACATGTGAGGCTGAGTACCTCACTGGCTTTGTTCAAGTGAGATCTTAATCAATGGATGGGAGATTGCAGGTATGCCCCAGGGATAACCTCAGTATCACTGCTTGTCAGAGGCACAGCAATATAATGGGCAAATTATCCGTCAGAGTGAAGGGGTGGCAGACTCCACGGAACTCTGGTCTAGGCTTATAAATGCCCTAGGGCAGATAGCCTAGTATGAACCTGTGAACATAGGCCTGGGGCAGTTCCTGCTATTAGGACAGTGGTCTGCAGCAAGCTATATAGTAGTAGTCAGTTTTAGCCATTGGTGTTTGACCATGGCTAATCCATGTTGCTTCTTGTTGTGGTAACAACAGGGTGTGTGGTTATCCATGCCATTTATTGGTAGTCACCCTCATTTTGTATCTTGTTCCATGTTTTTGCACATGTACATCACTGTATGAGGTGTGACCCTGGTAGTGTCAGGGTGCTGATGTGGGCTTTGACCCTGTTTTCTATTACAGCACTGATATGTGCATTCCCTATACTGTGTGCATTTACACTGCACACATCTTGCTGTTTATACCTTTGGCATTGGGTAGCATTACATCTAGGTTCCTATCCCTTGTGATAGCTATGAGGTGGGTTTGTGTTTTGTGGTTTATGATTGGTGAGGGTGGATGTTAGTCATGGTCCTCAGGTGTGCATATGATACATGGTGTTACATTACTTAACACATGGCATTCATGCCTCGGGTGGTGCTGCAGGGCTGCCTCTGTCGGATGCACATACTACACTCCCTGTACGTTTGGAAGCAGGTTGTGTCATGTTAGGCATCCCTGTTACTGTATGAGTGAGTCAGAGCGGGTATCAGTCCCAGTGTTCCTACTGACCAAGCATATGTGCTATCGTTGCCTCTTTGCCAAGGCCAGGGCATACTGGGCACGCCTCCTTCTGCCTACTGGGACAAGGTCAGGTTGTTCCTCCTCCGAGTCACCCCCTGCCTGTGGTGGCCTTGGCAATGGTGGGGGATGTTTGGCCCAGCCCTGTGCTGGTCCTGCTGCAGCTGTTTCCACAGGATCATATTATGTAGCATAGCACATATCATGATCATTTGGGTACATGTAGTTGGTGTGTACTGCAAAGCTCCACCAGATGTGTCCAGACACCGGAACCATGACTTGAGCAGCCCAAACACACGCTTTATGATATTACGTGTTTGTGCGTGTGCCTCATTATGGCGTTCCTGTTCAGGTGTGTGTGCATTTCTGATGGGTGTCATCAGCCACGGCTCAAGTGCATAACCAGCATCCCCCACTAGGTGTCCATGTGGGAAGTCCCCATTGGCAAATGATTGGTACAGCTGCGTCAGATGCCAGATGTGGGAATCGTGGTAGCTCCCAGGGCAGCCAGCACACACATTCATTATTATGCCCTGGGCATCACACACGACCTGGCAGTTGATGGAGGGGTATCCCTTGCGGTTAATGTAGACTCTACCCCGCTCACCGGCTCGTGCTTTGATGCGTATGTGAGTGCAGTCTATTGCACCCAGCACCTCAGGGTATCCCGCTATTTGCTGGAAGAGACGCATATTGCTGGCCACAACCTCACGGTCATTAGGGACATATATATGATCACTGACATGTGGTGACATGGCATCCAGGAACTGGTGCAGTACCCTGGAGGCTGATGCCTGTGATATCCCCATCATATCGCCAGTTGGTCTCTGGAAGGTACCTGTTGCTAGTATTCTTAGGCCAACACATACCTTGGTTTCCACTGGGATGGGTTCCCCTCTGTTGGTTCTGTGTGTGAGGTGTGGCCTGCACAGCTCAACAATCTGCTGCAGGAGCTCTCTGTCCACTCTATAGCGCTCTACTATCTCCAGCTCATGTAACCCATGGTAGGTGACCCTAGGCCTGTATACTCTTCTCCTTCTCCTCACTCTGGTTTGTCTGTCAGCATCTGCATTATCACCACCCTCAGCAATTCGCCTATGCCTGATTATAATAGCCATGGCAGCCCCTAGCATTTCTGCTCTGAGTTCAGCTTATTTCCAGTTTTCAATTCTGAGAACTTATTTTCTGGCAGTATCTCTCGTGAGAAACAGCCTGCATTGCTCTTTGTTGTGTTTTAAGTGCTGGGTTGGGCTTCTAGTCTGCCTGTGTCATTGCCTGCTTGTAATTGTTTCCACCAATTAACCCCAGCAGTATTCCCTGGCAGTTTCCGTGTATTTTCGTTGTTTCCTGTTTCCTCTCTGTTTCCTGAAGGGGAGCATTGTGCACACCAGCTTGAACATGCTCACAGTCACTTAAACGCGCATACATCCCTACACGGTGTTACACGCTACGACACATCCTTACACGGTGTTAGCTAGGCTGATTCATGCTAAAACGCAGCGACACTGCCTTACACGCACGCCAGCGCAAGAAACCGTTGTAAACAGTTTGCAACACGCTCCCACATGTTGAACCTGCCTTACACGCGCGCATGCACGTATATCAAGAAACTTAGAGTGTAGGGATAGCGTATGCCCTCAATTTCTTGACTTTCCTAGTGTTCTGTTGGGACACACCTCCCTCCCTGATGTCTGTCTGTCATCTGTTACCTTACATTGCCCTCCAATCTGGTACATTTCTTTCTATCCTTCCCCCCCGTGATGTCACCTACCTCTTACTCTGTTCCTCCCCCTTCTCTAACTCTTACACTACTCAGAAAGTGCTCATTACCTATGTGGCAGTGTGATTCAGTATTGTAACCCTCATTTACATAGGATTGCCTAGTAATGCTTAGTTACATATCTTACACGGAGCTTCCCCCCCTTGACAACCACTAAACGGAGGCCATATTGTTTTTAGTCTGCAAGTCCCTCCATTGACATTCCATGTAATACATAAATCCCACAATTGTGGGCTTATAAGCTTCGGTTTTAGTTTTAGGTAGCGCACCCGTTTGCTGGTGTGCGCTGCAGTTAAACACAAAAATCCCGTGAAAAAAAAAAAAGTTATATAATTTATTTTTGCAACACTCTTTCATGCCAATGGCCACATATTTGGCCATTGGCATGCTTACTGTAACAAATGCACCCTTTATTTGGAGCTGACATAGCTCCGTTTTTAATTTTGCAGAAATGTACTCAGTTGTCAGCTGAGTACATTTCTGCAACACGTCCGTTACACGGACTGGTTTGGGCTTCGTGGATCGCTCACATACCTCATTTGCATATCTGTCAGCTGCAAATGAGGTATTGAGCATTTCCACGCCCACTCCGTGTAAGAGACGTGTTAGCTGTTTCTTACACGGAGATTTGGGCTGTTGCTGAATCAGGAGGCTTACACGGAGGCTTACACTACTCTTAAACTCCGTGTAAGCCTTCCTGAATCTGGCCCTTTGTTTGACTTCTTTAGCAGTTGAGTTTTTAATCAGTGAGTTAAGACCACCATAGAAGCTGTTTATGATTGCAGGCTCAAATAATTACATGGCAAATTTCATTTTACCCTTGAAGGAATTATATTTTTTACATTGTTTGCCAGTGATTTAGGCATTGCATTCTCTAACAGTAACTTTATTCTGACAGTATAAAAGAGAGGGACAGGAAAAAAACAGCAGGACAACAGACATCAGGCCGTGCCATGCCTCAGGTGTTCAAACACATTAACATCATGCACAGGTGGTTCTCTGCTGTGTAACCATGCTTCCTGGTATAGGCTACATCTCCAGCCATGACCAAGAACTGGATAAAACAGGCAGCAGGAAATGAATGAATGTTTACTGTTCACTTCCTGGGAAGCAAATTGTTTCATTTTCTTTAGCAATGGTTTTGTTTTACAGTTTGTTGTTTACCTTGCAGTTCTTTTCTTCTGAGAGTTATGAATGGATTCTATTACTGGAGTTCATTTCTCCTGATAGCCATTTCATTATGACCAGTGCCCATTGCCCATTTCCCATTTTCTAAATTTAGTATCATTATGGTTCTCCATACTTAGTTTATACTGCTTTTATTTTGAAAAGGGACATTGCGTGCGTGTGTGTGTGTGTGTGTGTGTGTGTGTGTGTGTGTGTGTGTCTGTGTGTGTGTTTGTGTGTGCGCACATGTGTATGTATGTATGTATATTTATATATATATATATATATATATATATATATATATATATATATATATATATATATATAAACGTGTGTGTGGTTACAACTCAAAATACTGAAAACACATTTGACTGAATGTTCATATAAATGACTGGTCATTGTTATACTGTTTTTAAGTACGAGTGCGCAGAAAAATTAATGTGTGTGGTTGATGTGATTGAGCGAGTGTTTGCAGATTAGGGTTAGGGTAAGGGTTAAGTAAGGGGATAGAGTTACTGTTTCATATGTTTTGTGTTGTGGGTGTTCTGTGTCCTTTTGTCTTGTGTAGTGGGACTGTTAGGAAAAGGTTTTAGTAGAGTAATGCTAGGCCTCCCTGCCTATCTTAGTCATGTGTGCTAACCCTTCCCCTAACCCTAACTCTGCACATTGCATTACTAAAAAAGCAGTACCACTACCAAGATGACACTTGATCTTAATGTTTGTAGTTGGGGCATATAATATAATGTAGTTTTTAACTGGACAGACTTATTAGATATTTTGTGATTCGATATTATGAGTTTCAGTGCTTTTTGTTCTCTATGCTTTTTTAGACTATTTTTGATAAGACTAAGCTATCTGATCTGAATATTATTACTCAAATATTATTAATCAAATAAATTCTATGAATTTGAATTCCTCTGAGGTAAATAATGTTGTGAATAAAGGCAGTACTTTGAAAACATTTGTGAAGTTCTTTTGTCTGGATGTAAGAAAATAATAACTAACAGTTTACTGAGGACTACACCTCCGTGGTGGAATACTTGTCATAATAAACTTCTGAGAAAAAGAAAAGAAACATGGGCTTTGGAATACGTTCAAGAGAAATGATTTAAAACAGGCCTGTAACTTCATCTGCAGAAGGTTAAATGTCTCTTTGAGATTAGCAAAAAGAAAATTTGAAGATAATTTAGTTAGCAGGCCTTGTTCAATTTTACTCTTATGTTAGATGCATCGGTAATAAGGTTAAACATTTCAGGCCATTTTCTTTTCAAGGTGAAGTACTGAATACTGGAGAATTATTGGTGAACTTGCTCAAGGAGCATTTTTTGGCAGGAGATGCTACATTGTTTGACGACATTTCTGGTGTTAGAATATTAATAGAAGAGGATTGTATACGCCCAGTTCTCAATTTGACCCTTGTGTGAGCATCACTGAGACATTTTAAACAGATTAGTGGTAGAGGACCTGATAATATTCCAGGCATTTTCTGGCCTATTGCAGTAAATACATTTTGACTACTATCACCCAATTTTTTATTATCAAATTTTTAATAACTTCTTGTATTCTGGCATGGTTCCTGCTAGATGGCAACTTGTGGAGATAATTCCAATTCATAAGGGGGAGTGAACAATGGACAATATAAGCAATTATAGACCTATCAGCCTTACTTCACTGGTGGGGAAGAGTTCTGAGAGGTATTTACTTTCCTTTCTTAATCAAGACTTTCAAGGATGTTTAATGGATCTCATTCAACATGGTTTCACAAAAAATATTCAACATTCATAAATGTAATTGCATTTTATAATCCAGTGACAACTGCATTAGGTATGGGTATGTTAGTAGTAATGGTTTATTTGGATTTGTCTGAGGTGTTTGACAGCATTGCTCATTCTGCTGTTAGTAATGCCATGCTCAAACATAAAGTTAATCTATGCACCATTCGTTGGGTGGCTAACTGGTTTTGTGGTAGATTGCAGAGTGTAAGGATATGAAATTTCACATCTAGCTGGCTTGAAGTGAACAAAGGGGTTCCACAGAACTCAGTTCTATGTCCAGTTTTGTTTAACTTGGTGTATTAATTATTTCCTAAGCTATTTATTGTTTTGATGGCCAAGTATGTTGATGATATTAAACTAGGTTGTGTTATTATATCAACAGAGGATATTGACCACTTCAACAATTACATATGTTTGGCATCTGAATGGTTAGATTAAATTGGACTAAAAGTTAATAAGGACAAATGCACTACTTTGCATTTTGGGAACCCAATGGTTGAATATCAGATAAACTTAGGTCCCCACGAGTTACAGAAGTTGAAAGAATGTAAAGATTTATATATTATTATATGTAGTCATTCTAAAGTATAGGACTAATGCCTTAAAAATTAAAGCTAAGGCATTAAACTAACTTTCCAACAAGAAATAATAACTATCTTGACCCATCATTAAGTACAATATGTTGCACTGCTCCTACTAGAAAGGTGATCTCCTGGTTTTACAGGTATTCAATGAAAATTTACAAGATGCATCATTAGTTGTAGAGATAAATCATACCCATCTAGACTGGGATTCTTGGTCTCTTTTCAATCAGTTACAGATAGCTAGGGTTGAACTTTGTTGATCTTACAGGGGGCTTTGGAGTGAAGAATATCAATCCCTACTAATACTGAATTGTTGAATACAAGCATATTAACCAGAGGTGCATGTCTTACTTACAAAACTGAGGCTGGGACCCAGAGTATATACATTTATTGAGGAGTCTGTGTTCTGAATGGTCTTTAGCCTTTATTCAGGAATTAACGATCACCTGAACAATTGAACAATCTGAGATTATATATTTTGAGGTCAGATATTTCCTGATATATTCATTTGGGTCTGCTTTAGAAGAGCAAAATAACACATAACCAGCTTTCATAACACAGAGACAACTTAACCGACAAGAGCATTTCAATGACCTCTTGGAACACCGAGTGAAAACTCCAGGTAAGTAACCACTTGTCCATACTACAAAATAAATTAAACCCAAAGCAAATTAAACTGAGCCTCCTAGCTAAATATACCAACTCTGAGATCGGACTACAGCAGGGGTAAGAGGCAAAGTTCAACATGGTGGCTAAGTGTTTTTCTTACCTGGAATTTTCAGTCTGTGTTCCAAGAGGTCTTGCGACTTCACCAGCAGACTATAAGTGGACTGTTTGGCTGATTGTTAGAAACACAGCGTTGTCATACCCAACTGATTTCCATAACCATTAAGGTGTCTGAACAATATCCCATCTAACAACTAAATAAAAGAGTAAATAGGACACACAACCAAACAAATTAGAAAAACAATTAAAAGAAAATCCTAGCCAAGCTAGAGGTTTTACTGTGTGAGTCCTTAAATCTTCTTGTAAAAGAGGATAGTGGGATACATGCAAATGACCCATTAAGAACATGAGGTATTTCGGTTATATGGCAGTTCCAAATGCCCATGTCCTTTTCTTTTTAAGTCTGTTAATGGGCAAATTCAGGCCAATAAAGCCAAACCACACCAGTTGTGGACATGCATGTTTCAGTCTACTTATGACTTCATCAGCACAGCATAAGTGGACTGTTTGGCTAACCATTAGAAACATAGGGTTGTCATACCCAACTGATGTCCATAATCATTAAGGTGTCTGCAAAATATCCCATCTAACAACTAAATAAAAGTGTAAACAGGGCACAGAGCCAAGCTAATTATCCTCTTTTACAAAAGGTTTTATGGAATTACACAGTGAAAACTCTAGCTTGGCTAGGATTTTCTTATATTTTTTTACTAATTGGTTTGCCCGTGTGTCCTGTTTACTCTTTAATTTAGTTGTTTGCTTATAGAGTGGAATATTTCACACATTTAAATTTAAAAAGACTAGATAAAAATAAATAAATGTAAGTAATAGTATAATAAATAAATATAACTAGATAATAAATGTGTATCAGATTTCAATGTTGTATGAAGTGTGAGTATTTAAAAATAATTGCAGAAAGCAATATTTGTCATTGTAGTACTTACCTGAATAGAGATGTTTTATTTTGTTCTGCATTACATGGGATGGAATACGCATTTGTCATCATAATTATGTTCTGAAATAACCAGACTATATTCCTTTAACTGGAGCTACAGCACTGGTGGGCATGGGAGATCATGGATGGAAAACATTTGACAGTACAGTACTTTTCTGATGGGTTAACTGTGTTATTCTTTTTTGCATTTTATGAAACATAGTACAGACTTTAACAATATAACACTCTTTTATGGTAATAAGTGTTATTCTATAATCCTCTGTGTACCAAGATGGCCAACTGAGATACATCACAGTCATGGGGTGGGGTTATCTAAGATGGACTATGAAGCATGTAACCCATTCCCTGATGTTCAACCCTGGAAGTGATATACTTATGTTGGGGGAGGGATAGGAGGTATAGCACTAGCTTGCACTTGTCCAGCACACATTAGAGAGGAAGGGTTGCAAAGTGCGTGCCCTATATTTTGCATGTATATGCACATCTGTACTGTTTAGTATATAAGGTGAGAGTAATATGCAGTGCAGACTACTGTTAATATAATAGTATGAATGAGTGCATGTTGCGTCAGAAAGTTTGAACTGTTGAACTCCAAGCACATTCCTGTACATTAACACTTATTTCAGCTTCATACTATGCTGTCACAAAAGTTGACTTCACATCACGTTAATTATTCTTGTTGGCCTGAATTGGTGTTGGTATAGCTCACTGATACATGTCAGAGCATTTATTTAGCCATTGTGATGGAGGGGCAATGAGATACACTCTACTTTACAAAGGCAGTTAACAATAATCAAGGCTAACAATAATAAAGTTACAGGCATACAATTTGATGGTGAACATCATGTAAACAAAACATTCAGTGAATGAATAATTTATAGTCAAGACATGCACTAATTAGATAATCTTCATAATAAGATAAGTTATTGACACAGAATACATTAAATGAGGAGTCAGTGGCAGCAGATTGTGAGGTTAAGCTTCTTCATGGGGATGGCGATGTTCTTCTGCAGAGGGGAATGTAAACATATAAAATGTTCTATCAGAATTGTAACTGGTTAGGAAATTCATGGAGGCATTTAAAGATAACATGGAGTAAATGTCAGAAAGAAATGGAGGCATTTTAACTGTGAAAAAACTGTAACATTTTGATTATTAAGTTATTGAGTTATAATAATTGAATGTTGAATAAGACATCTAAGCTATTTGGTTATGCAGTCCCTAGCTCTTGCAGCTTTGCTTCTTCATGGAATCATAGAAAATAGTAGGCAACTGGGTGAAGAAGCCATAGCACAGTGCCAGACCCATCCTAGGTCTTACCTCGGGGTCCCCTTTCAAGGAGGGCAGGCCAGTCATACCAGGACTGAATTAATGATTCCAGGCCCAATATCTAGTTTCCTTTTGAAGGAATATAGTGAATCAAACAAATTCATTTGGAGAAGAAGTTTACGCCATAGAAGGTATAGATGCTGCTTGACAAATTTTACCCTCTCCACTTTGTTCTGTTTTATTTATTTACATAATTTATGTCTTTGGTCCTAGAATTTGCATGGCTTTTTGATTTAGAAAGGTTTAACATGTCTTGCCATCCTGGATCCATTATAGCCCGATAAGCACTGCACATATCACCTCTAAGAACTTCCGAGGATACCAAATTAAAGCACAGAGGCACAGAGCTTCCACTCTGTTTTGGTAGCTCAGTTTTTTAGGCCCTTGTTTCTTTTAGTTATAAACCTCTGTGGTCCTCTGTGGTCCTCCTAGGTCCTCCTAGCTCCTTGATGTGTTTAGTGAGATATATTCCATCTTTACCTTTCAGCTTCTATATCTTAGTACCTCTATCTTACCTCTCTATGTTAAAACTGCTCATGTATTGTAATGCTTTCATAGTCATATATCAGTGATTAGTTTATACATGTGCATGTCAGTGAACCAATATCTCTTACAGTCAATTAGTTGACATCTGTTAACTTTAAAAACAGGCAAGTATTGTTTGGATGGTGACTGCAGACAAGTCAGTTTTTGTGACCATATTATCACTAAGTTCTGCACTGAAATATTTAAGTGATTCCTCAAATTTCTATAAGCAAAGAAAATGACACACAGACAAACAATGAAAAATCCTTGCATGGTGGAAGGAATATACAGTAGTTGTGTGTGTGACCATTAGTATGTCTAGGTTCCACAGCTATAAGAAATCGTGTGGTCTGGTTAGTGACTAAGGCCTGGGTGTTTTGGTTGTAAGCAGACAGCAGAAGGTATGGCTTACTTTTTGGATCATGTGTGACAAAATATTTTGTTTGCAAGCTGGAAGCAGTACAGATCATCTAATTTTAGGAACAAAAGGAATGGTTTGACAACCCACAGGAAGTGTGTGCGGAGCAGCATATCATACCTCCCAAACTCTTAGTGCACAGATTCTGAACAAAGCCAAAAAGCAATGAGTAAGAAAAGTCCAGAATTAGGGACAGATTTTAAATATTGCTCTAATTAACTTAAAAAGTTGCTACAATCATAAGTTTTGCATTAGTAGTCATTTTCTGAATGATATGAAGTGTAAAATTCAAACCAGTTTGATAACAAATGACAAATCGGACAATATACAAAAAAAATGAGACATGTATTTGGACATTCTGCCAAATTCTGGAAAACTGAGCATTATAGGCCATGGTCTCTCTGATGTAGATAGTGCAAAATCTAGATCTGTCTAACTAAATCATAATTTACTGCAAGTAATGAAATCTTCCTAACACATCCAATAAAATATTTGCTGGCATATGCTGACTGTCCTGAATAAACTGTTTTTTAATGTTCGTTAATGGTATGCACGTAGCAGTTCTAAATTTAAAGCTACAATATATCCCAGCATTCATCTGGAATATAAATGTACTTGAAGTACTTAACTGTGCCATTTTCACTCTTTGACCTTCTTTCTTCAGAGCTCTTCAGGGTTATTTTCTTTGCTTCATTTTTATAGGACAACTGATTCAGAATATACAATACTGACTGTTGTCCGTCTCTGAACTGACTCTTGTTTTATGTTGTTCTTATGAAGTCTCCAAAACTACTCATAGTATGTAAGATGGAATCCACTTGAGGTTTAACAGAGATAACTTTTTGTGTAAGACAAATTCTTACAACTTTCTGTTATTCCTCTTTGCATTTCTTGCATTGCTCGCTTATCTAGTTAAAACATATATTCCCCTTTTTTAAGGGAACTTCCCCCCATCAAATCATGGATTGATTTCCTAATTCTGTTTCCTGGATGTATTATTTTTAAATTCTGATCATTGAATATAAGGTGTCACGTAGAACATTCCTCCATCTTTCTTAATTATTTTCTCATCTTTTTGCTCCTTTTGTGTTAGAGCAAATTTATACAGAAGAGTCATCAGCAAAAAGTCTAACTTTCTTTCTGGCAGATAGCAAGGTCGCAGACACTGGAAATGACCAACTGACTTCAGTGATACATACCTGTAAGCGCATGATACTCAGTAAGTGCTCTTTTGTTTAAACACCTAATGTGTATTGTAAAAGTTCAGCTTTTTTGCCGAGATCCTTATATTGCAAAAGCTGTATGGATGACTCCTGAAAGGGACAAGTCTATATTTCAAGAAAGATTATTCTGGTTTCACCAGTAGGTAGGACACTCCCCCAGTACATCCTGCCTTTGCACTCACATCTTGCCTGCCAGCAGAACTGAAAATGTAAAGAATCATATAATCATATTTGAGATCCAGAAGTTTAATTCTGTTATGGAGCTACATTATGATTTCCAGGTTGTGGTGGCTGCTAATCCAAATAATCATGATCTGCAAAATGGCAACCAGTGATACAGGTTGCCAGCTTAGAAGTAAAAATTCAAGCTGACATCTTAATTGCAAAGTAACCAATTAACAGCCAAACGTACATCAGCAAGAGAAGACTCGCCTGACAATCTTCTTATTAATGGCATATTTAAAAGGCTGAAGGAAAACATGACTCTTGTCCTATTTTCTCTTCTACTTAAATTAGTACACAAAGCTAATTGGCTATAATATCTCAGAGAGGATTCACTTTATAATCTCAATATCCTGAAATGTAGAATTTCAATATATCGAGATAATAAAGTTGAATCTGCAGAATAGCGAAAGTGCATAACTGCAAATCCGGATATGTCGAATTTGCAGTTATGCTTTAACGGTACTTGACTTGGAGTGTATGTCTGGATAATGTGCGGTTTCGTGTGTGGATTTAGGTGGAATTGAAGGTAAGTGACTAGTTTGTTAAGGTTTTGGGTAAGTGTTTGAGTGTATGTGAGTGTGTTTGGGAGTTGTACGTGTGAGTTAGGCAGGTATAAATATGAGTGTTTAATTGTTGACTGTGGTGGGTGTTTGTATGTATGTGATCTGTGTGTGCGAGGGACTGTAGAATGTCTGATTGTGAGTTTGCTGTCTTTTACTGTTTGGTGCGATCTCAGAGTTAGAATACATATGTAGGGGGGACTGTGGGGGGTGCAGGGGGGCTTGCCCTCCTGGTTATTTGTAGTGTAGGTTTGTAGACGTGTGTTGTTATGGTTTTGTGTGTGTGTGTGTGTGTTTGTGTGTGTGTGTGTGTGTGTGTGTGTGTGTGTGTGTGTGTGTGTGTGTGTGTGTGTGTGTGTGTGTGTGTGTGTGTGTGTGTTTGGTAGTGTGTGTAGTGTAGTGTATGTGTAGTGTGGTATATGGTGTGTTTAGGTTTGGGATTTTAAGTTTCATGGTTTTAAGTTTCGCGGTTTTGGGCATTCGGTGTTTTGAGGGTTCAACTTTATAGTCTCGATATACTAAAATTCGACATTTCAGTATTTCGAGATTATAAAGTGAACCCCTCAGAGAACAGAGAATGCTTCAGTGATATCCCCCTTCCACAGTCTCATGTCTACCTGCGTAATACTTCATGGTCCTTTCTACATGAATATGGAGGTTTGAAATCTATGTGACTGTAGGTTCCAGTTATTTTTTAAGACAAGATAAATAATGATAATGAATTATCCTTCTCCTTTCAGGGCATGTACCTCTTATAAGTTCATAGGTTCATAACAGATTACTAGGCTAAACTCTAAAGATCTCATACAAGCCAGTTTTACCAAGATTTTACCCAATTTTCTATCCCTAAGGGAAAGATAATAAGGTTAAGCAAGCAGGGTTTTGACTATTTTTACAGACTGCCTCTGTCCATAAGAGACAGGGGCACCATCCCAGGAGTGAATTTACAATTTCCCATCCATCGGTTCAGATTGTGCTTGAAGATGATCAGAAAGGGCTCTGCTTCACGTGAATTGGAAGCCTATTCCAAAGGAGGAGTAATCTCTGTGTCTCTCCAGCAAGATCTATTGATGTCAGAGATCAGGTTTAGATCTTGGAACAGGTTACCCTCGTACAGTTAGCTTTGCAAATATGCAACATTTCCATCAGGGCTGGGTCTGAGACTGCCTTTTAGGTTAGACACAGATCACCCTTCAGTAATCAGTAGGAAATGTAATACAGTGATAGGGCTTTTAATCAGTCCACATATGACATGTTGGTTATACTCTGCATTTTTTGGTGAGTAAACTTTGAGGATGCCCAACTGTTGCAGATGTCTGTCAAGGTACAGCAAAAAGGGTGCATTGTATGCAATCATTGGTCTAATGAGAGCTGAGTACAGTAAGATCTGGATGCCATGCCCTTACTTTTAAGCTGAACCACAGAGAAGGTGGACACATGATGTTCAATGCTCAGATTACTATCTATCTGAGTACTCAGATCTCTCAACAGTGGGTCCACTCTACGGGAGGTACTATCAATGTTGTAATTTGCAAGAGTATTTGATTTCCCAAAGGGTATTATTATGCACTTCTTCACATTTAGTGTGAGGCCATGGCTCTGACACCAGTCATTAGTCTGTGTCAGACCTTTCTGTAGGATATCAACATAATTTGGGGATTCAGTGATTGCCCCCAACTTGCAGTCATCTGCAAACTTGGTCATCAAAAGGACATCTATATTTACCTTGACATCTGAGAAGTATATTCCAAACAGGAGGGGACCCAGCACTGAGCCCTATGGTACTCCACTCATGACTGGCCTCTTGCTGGAAGTGGATTCCCCCACTCTAATAACATGTGCACTATCCTTGAGCCATTTGACTATGCGTCTGGTGATGTAAAGGTTTATGCTCAATTTTGTGAGTTTATCTATAATACCAGAGTGGGGTATTGTCTCAAATGCCTTGGTCATGTCAAAGTAGGTGGTATGCTCTGTCTTACTCTCATCCATGGCTTTGCTGACTTTCAAAATGAAGTTCACCAGACTGAGCAGGTAGGACCTCCCCGTGGCAAAGCCGGACTTGGTTGGGTCTAGAGTCTAGAAATTTCTTCTGTCATTGTTAATCAGGTCTATGATTATCTTTTCCATAACCTTGCAAATGTAGCTAGTCAGACTTATTGGTTGGTAGGTTTCTAGGTCAGTTGATGGTCCCCTCTTGTGAAGATATTTGACTGTTACTGTCCTCCACTCTTCTGGGACAAAGCTTGTCTGGACACTGTGAATAACTAGAGATCTGAGTAGGTCTGCCAGGCCAGATTTCAAGCTATTTAATAGGCACCCTGAGATTCCATCAAGGCCCATTGATGCCATGTTTCTAGCTTTAGAGAGTGCAGTGATGATCTGCTCTTTTGTAACAACAGGCAAAGAAATGGTAGGGGTAATTTATGGGGAGTGACTGGAGGTGATGATGGGGTGAAATTTGAGCTGAATGTATTGGCCAGCAGGATTGCTATTTCTTCCGGCTGAGTATAGGTAATACCATCTACAGCTAACTCAACACCTTGCTGAGTGTTTCCTTTAAGATTTTGGACATAATTAAAAAATATTTCTTGTTATCCTTTGCTTGGAATGCTATTTTAGTCTCACATTTAGCTTTTAAGGACTTGAATTATTTCCCTGATTTGCCTATTGAGACTAATGAGGGATTGTTTTTCTCGACTGTGCTCCCTCCCACTTTCTTTTAGGCAGGAATTTCTTTTTTCTGTAGTACAGTCTATTTCTGTCACGGGTCAACCAGGGTGGCTTGCTTTTCCGGCTAGACATGGGTTTAGTTCAGTCAGGTACTGCTGTTTCTGTACAATTGTTTAAGTGGTTGTACAGGGCACCATGTTTTCAGGCTTAGGGGAGCTTTAAAATTAACTATACTATCACTTAATGGGAGTAATTTGCCTTGGAAAAATTCTTTAGGGCTTTAGGGTTTGATGAGGGTAGTACCGTTACATTTATTTCAAAGAAGACTTATTTTATGATCCGATTTTACCAACGAGGACATTACACTGTGGGGAGTGCAATGATCCCCCATGTTTCTGAGTATTATGTCAAGGATATTTCAGCCCCTAGTGAGAGTGCAGACCTGCTGTTCTAGAGCATTTGAACTGATAAAGGTTAGGAATCTTTGGGCATGCTAGTGGTCATATATGTTTCCCAGTTTATAGAGGGGTAGTTACAATCACTCATGAGTAGTGTGTTGGGCCGAATGGTAAGTGATGCTAGTAATTTCAGGCATGTGAAGTGGATTTCATGGTTTATGGCTAATGATATGGTGGACGATTTTGCCTATGATCAGCTGGACATGGAGTAGCTCATGTGAAACATCCTGCTTGACCAATCTAGAAGTGTGAATGTTTTTTTTATGTAAATAGAAACACTTCCTCCTTTAATTTTTTTTTATCCTTTTCAGAGGGTGGTCTGAATGTATGATAGGTATTGTAGCCTTGCACTGCTGAGGTGCTTTCTTCAGCCTGAAGCACGTCTCTGTTACTGCACAGACATCAGCATTTTCCAGGGTAAGGAGAGCTTCCAGGTAGTGCAGTTTCTTGTTGAGTCTTCTAGCAATGAGCAGTAGTTCCTGCAACTTGGCATTAGAAGAATTTATTTCATTGGTAAGTCGGCTGGTTTGGAACTCCCTAAAAAGGCATTATGGAGGTGGCTAATGCACTGGCCAGTATTTGAAAACCTAGTGGCAACAGGTGCAGACCATCTCTGGTATGAACCACGGCAGCATTGTCTGTCGATCATGTAGTCCAGGCTGACATATACTGGATCCCCTTGGAATGACACCCAGTTGCTAAACCAATTACTGAAGTCAATCATTTTCTGTTTGTATTGTGGTATCATTCTCAGTAAGGGTAGAATACTGCTCAATGTGAGGCTACCACGACCCTGCAATGCATATTCAGAGAGGTCTATCATATCTCTCTTCATATAGTGCAGGGAGTTACATCTAAGGTCATTCACAGCCACATGGACTATAACTGAGTCATACTTGTACTTGTGGTTAAGTAACTTGAGTGCCTGAATGATTTGGCAAAATCCTGTCCCTGACAGACAACTGACTGTAACCCTCTCTTTCTCCAACCCGGTGAGGGGGATATCCATGTGTCACACAATGGAGACTTCTATGGCCAAGATGTTTGAATTTGTAGTGTTTTGCCTTAGGGGCCTGCTTGTGAAGACACTGTGATGTGTATTTTTATGTGTAGTGGTTGGTGCTGCCTTGGTATTGTTTGCATGTGGTTTCTGAGGGCAGTGTACGATAGGCCTCTGAAGTTTTGGTAAGTTACTTGTGAGTACCTCTGCATATGTGGGTTCATGTTTCAAGACATTATTTAGTGAGGGAAATTATGCGTGTGTGTGCGCTGAAAACCTGTTTGTCATTTGATTTGTGAGTATTTGAGAGTTGTGCCTGTATTTTCATAATGTAGCCACAACTCTCACATATGTGTTTGCTTATTTCAGTATTAAGTGGTTGTCAGTATACATGAAACAAATTGCTACATTGTCTTAGGATACTCATTTCATCCAGGCTAGCCACAGAGATAGCAGGAAGTGCCAATCAATGATTTCAGTTTTTTTTACTGTGGGTTTAACCAGTGAGAAGAGTTGAGAAATTTAACTGGACTGGGATGATAGCACATGGACAAAGAATGGATGTTATACTCAGTGTGAACTGCAGCTACCCAACAAGGCAATGCTGCTCTAGAGCAGCTGGGGGACTGGGGAAGGTTGCAGAGATAGTTATTCCAAGTGGAATTGTAATTAATTTATTTATTGGCATTTGTTTACCTTGACAGTCCACTGGGCCAGTATAAGCCCATTTTCAATTGAGACCTGGGGAGAATAGCTTCATAATAAACGATTACAGAAAAAAAAATCATAAAGTTACATAAAGAAGAATTGCATATTATCTAAGAAAGAAATAATCAATTATATAAAGCATTTCACAAAAGCAGAATTTCATCTGTGTAAAGCAAATGTTAAATTGTAACAATTATTATAGGCTGACATTTTAGCATTGGATAAGAAAGGTAGTGAAAGGGCTAGGATTATAAGAACTACTGCCAAAGGAGAGTCATTGTTATGATAAGGTCTTATTATGAAATAATAAAGTTGTTCTTCTTTTGGCTTTTCCCAGTTAGGGGTGACCACAGCGGAACTCCGATCCGCTAATGATTGGCAGTAAATTTTTACAGTGCCAAGATGCCAGCTCGACCCCCAACCTTTAACGAAGGCACCCCATTTACGCATGCCTTTTGAATGCCACTCGACTGCAGGGAGGACATGCAGACTGCACACAGAAGGTGCTCCAGCCGAGATTTGAATGGGAGAACCTCTTGCTGTGAGGCGACAATGCTACCACTGCACCATATGAAATAATAAAGTGTTGGGATGAAACTGAAGGATGAATAGGTGGAATGGGATCGTTTGTTAAGATTTAAGGACTTGGGGCTTAATGCATGTGCATTTCAGGTGTGAGGAGAGATACATATTTAGAGAGATTTTGAAGAAAGATAAGGTTTGAATAGTTGTAATTGCTAACAGGAGGGTATTCCAGGCTGAATTTATGGCATAGGAGTATAGATATTCTCTGGCCACTAGCTTAGGTTTGTGGACCTGCACTAGTTGTTGATTTTCTGATCTGAAAGATCTGGTGGGTAGATAGTGGCTAAATAGTAAACTAAGGGCAGGACAGAGGAAAGGTTTGTAGATTAATTTATGTGTAGTGGTCAGCTGCAGGTAAGTGAGGTAGTGAGGAAGCTCTAGCCAGTTAAGGGAGAAAAGAGATGTGCAGTGATGAGTGGAATATTTATCACTGGTAACAAACTTGACGATTTTGTCATAATACATCACAAGTTTAGTTTTTAGTGAGGATTGAAGGTTTGTGATTAGAGAGGCACCATAGTTTAGAGTGGGGAGTAAGTAAGTGATTGAGAAGGTTTTTCTAGTGGAAGATTTAAGAAAGTGCTTGTGCCAATACAAGATCCTCAATTTTTGATGTTCTTTGCTAATATCGTGCTGTATATGTAAGTCAAATTTTAAATGTTCAATTATTACTCCTAGTATTTTGGTGTGAGTAATGACTTTGAATTTTGTGTTTTGGGACTGAATAGATAACTGTGTCTTGTTTAAAGGATATTTCTTCTTTGGGGGTAAAGAGGAGTAGTTTAAATTTATTTGGATTTAGTGTCAGTTGATGGTTGTAGAACCAGGTTTATATACAGGAGAAAGCCTGTTGAGTGATTTATTGTAAGAGGGATATGTAATCAGCAGAACATATAAGTGTAGAATCATCTGCATATTGAATGAGAGAGGACTGGAAGGATGAAGAGAGGAGGTTTTTGATAAAGATGTTAAATAGAAGAGGACCTAGCATGGACCCTTGAGGGACACCTATGGGATTATGAAGATATGGGGAGAAAGAGTTTTGCCATTTAACAGCCTGTAGTCTATCTGATAGAATAGCTTGACAACCAATTAATAGTAGAGGAAGATACACCAATGTTAGAGAGTTGCAGAAGTAATGGATGTGAAACCATATCAAAAGCTTTAGACAAGTCTAGAAATAGGGAGAAGATGGGTTTGCCTGAATCCGGGGCTTTGTTTACAGTATCCATGAAAGATATCGAGGCATTCATAGTGCTTTGGCCTGATCTAAAATTGTGCTATGAAGGAGATAGAATCTGGTTATCAAGAAGAACGTTAAGAAGTTGTATATGAATACACCTTTCTAGGAGTTTAGAGATAGGGGATAGGATGGCTATGGAATGGAAATTGGAGATATTGATAGAGCTGTCACCTTTACAAAGAGGTAGAATGTTTGTCTTTTTCCAGAGTATTGGCACATAGCATTCATAGATGGATCTATTAAATAATATGCTAATGGGATAGACAATTGCTTCAGCTGTTAGTTTTAAATATTCTGTGGGTAGATTGTCAGCTGCGATGGAGGTAGGTTTAAGTCTGACAGTGGTGAGGTAGTTGTTTTGTAGGTGTGATGTGAAGTTTTAGTGGAATGAGTGGAAGTGGAAGTGGATAGCTGATATACTATTAATAAAGTGAAAGATGAAGATACTAGCTCTTTGATTGAAAGATTTATCAGAGTGTGGATTAGGACTGTTTTTGGTGCCAGGGTTTAGTAGCGAGTTAAGTGATGTCCAGAATTTTCTTGGGTGCTGTTTATGATTGGCTTGTAGTTTTAGGTAGTAATCTTCTTTGTCTATGGTTACTTGTTTTTTTCACCTGGATACAGATTTGCTTGTATTTTGTAAACTCTGGAGGGTGTTTATTTTTTAGCCATTTTTTCCATATTATATCTCTGGCTAGCATTTGTTCCTTAGTAGACTTGATTAATCTCAGAGCATGATTAATTTTAATTCTTTTTATCCTAGTGGGAGCAAGACTGTTTACAGTTTGAAGAAACGTTGTGTTAAAATAATTCACTGCCTCATTTAGTGATAATGATTTGAGGAAAGTCCAGTTCACGTTTTGTAATATATTGATAAAGAATGTGGTTTGAAGTTGACCAGATTCCGTATTTGTTTGTAGTGATGTTCCTTTTTAATTCCAGGAGCAGTTATTTGAAGACAGGCAGGAAGGTGGTCATTGAGTGCATTTGGCAAAGCACCTGCTGCAAAGATATTACTTGAGTCAGTGACCAATATCCAGTCTAGGACTGAGCCTTCTTTATTGCTTTTGATAGAGTTTACATCTATACAGAGCACTTGTAACTGCAGCTGTGCAGAGAACAGCCTAGCACAAACACTGGGCTTATATAGAATCAGAAAAACAAGTTTTATAACAGCAAGGCATACAGACCAATCAGGAAAACACACAGTAAGCCTTCAGCCAGCAGTCCCCAACTCATATAGGTTTGCTAGAGCAGACTTCTACCACAAGAGTGCAATCAGAAAACACTCAATGTAAAAATGCTAGTTTTTTGAGCTCAAGTGCAGGGAAACAACACAGTCTAGATACTACTGTCCTGTAAAACTAGCAAACACAATGTAAATAAGTACTGCAGCAGCAGTAGAAACAGTTCAGCTTTAAAACTCTACTAAAGTGAGAGAAATGTAACAATTAATACAGGAAAATGCTAGGCTACCTGCCATTTTAAGTATAGCCAATTTCTCTTTCAAAGGTGAGAACAAACCCTGCGCCATTGTGTCAGTGCGGTAAACACCTTAACTATTATACCAACACTCATTCCTTTAATTCCAACTGACTTATTATCTTGCTTTAAAGATCTCTGTGTCCTTTATTCTCCTTCTGTTTCTTTCCATCTTGCTTGCAAGTTAATCTAACTATAACTGACACAGTTTATTAACCATACCTGGCAGTCACCCATATATAATGCCATGATTTTTTGTAATAATTCCAACAGTCAGCCAATTAAGTCAGTTTTTAAATTACTATTCATGTTTTTTATTCTTCTTTAGCAGTTCTGTTACTGTGAAGATGTATGCAGACACGTCCTCCTGACAAACTAGCAGCAGTAGCAATGCCACACCTTGTGGCCAAGAGGGCGAACAGAAAATGGGGAATGGCTGAGCAGTTTATTGTTAACCCAAGACTTGCTGACCATGTTTTTGAGTCTCATTCATCAACTGCTAAATGATGGGAGAACAGGCCTTGCCCTCCCTCACCTGTAGCTATCCTTGAATAATTTGATAATCTGTCACTCCCCACTTCACCAGCATTTCCACTACTCATCCAGTTCTTAATTAACTTGTAGTCTCCAAAGACGACCAAGGCCAAATTAAGATATCCATCTGAGTTTAACTGAACTGCTGAAATGTGAAATATTTCTTTGTCCAAAGGGGTACCTAAAGGCAGGACTTCCTTTTTCAAGTGTTTAACAGCTCTATATGGCAATTGCAGTCATTTTTCATAGGGTTTGAAGAGATGGTGATGATGCATTTGTGACTAAATATGAATGCTGAAAACAAAACAATTAAAATCCAAAACTAAACAAAAGGTATAGTCCTGGCACTCATACTAATTTATTTGCTCCCATGTCTGAAGGACTACTTTGAAAACATCCACTAAGCAGGTTAAAAAGCTGCAGTTAACTTAACCTGGCCATGCTGATATCTAGCTCCCTGTAACAATGTTTCAGTTTGCAACTGAACAATAAAGCCTTTGATAATATACTTTGCTATACAGCTTTCATACAATTTTGGATTCTTCCACCTCATTCCGTAGACAATCTATGCCGTTATTATACTATTACTATAACACATGCTGTCAGTGGGTAGTTTTAGCTTGCACAAAGTAACCCTGATACTGCTTACTGCCTACCCACCTTGTACTATGCCATAATTGTCAATTTCTGACCAACATCTCTCTCTGTCCTTTAGCTACTTTAGTAATAACAGCTATTCAAATGATTTAAGTCTCAAAGATTTATGGTTATGAATGAAAAAGTTGACTTTTTTGACCTATCCATCCTACACATGCATTTATTCATATTTAATTTAAATACTTTTTATTGAAAGGGATTTTAGTTTACACTATTGTATTACACCATTTTAAATCTTTGTCATTTTTAAGGCCAGGCAGTAGTCCAGCTTCAGTTTCATATTGGATACCTTTTAAACAGATCATGTTTACATCATCCCGTCTTGCCGTTTGAATTTTGTTTAGCAAACTTTTGGCAATCTTAATACAATGGTATAAAATAATTACATGTTATCTGCAGATGGAAACATATACATAGTACAAGTTCTTGCAAACAGTGCTGGGTATTTGTTACTCTTGATTTGTTTGCAAACTACATTAGTTTTATCAGTTTAATTTTTGTCTTTCATTTAGATCAATAGGAGGAATTTCCATAAATGGGTCCCGATCATAAAGAATTAATAGTATTTTATTTTTTCTGAGAGAAAGGTTGAATACTTTACAGCTGTAGATGTTTAAAGAATTCACATGCAAATATTTTCTAGGGCCAAAATGTATTACCAAATCTTCTTGGCAGGGATGTGGGCAGAAATTCACATTTTGCACTCAGACCTCATGTTTCTACACCCAGCCATCCACCTATCACTTTAAAAATGTAGACAATCCACAAAATGCTGCCCCTATATACTTTGTAGGGGAACACACTGCTATAATAGTTGTTGCTTATAACCGTAGCAGTTATTTTTAGAGATACGTTCCTATCAGTTAAGCATGTGTAATAAAACTCTTTATAGAACACAGTATTTTACACAATTCTAACAGTTCTGTGTCCTTAGATTCATAAAGTTTCAGACTGAAGATCAGAAAAAAAAATGTACTCATTTGAGTACATTGAGTACGGCTAGTGACACCCTACTGGGTTCTTTGAATAAATATTATGCAAAAAAAAAATTCAAAGAAGATATGCATTATTTAAGTAAACATGAGAAAACTAAACGAATATCATAACATATACATAGAGCATGTACTTCTGCCAACAAGTTTTTTTTTTTCATGCTCATCATAGAAAAGAAAAAAAAAACACAAGGCCTCTAGAAAAGCTTCCTCTTCATTTGTGTTACTCTGCCTGCAGAATAACAAATTATTTTACCTTTAGGTGATACTGTACAAACTACTTTTCATAAGAAGGGTGTTCTAAGCACTGACTATAAATGAATTCTCGCCTTCTGCAGATATGGTGCAATGTGAGTAATGTAAGCCTGGTCCCTAACTGCTTGTGCTTTGTCACTTTACTGTGACTGATGTTAACATGTACTCTGACTACCTGTGCTTTGTCACTTTACTGTGACTGTTGTTGCCATGGCATATGACTATCTGTACCTTGTCAGTTTACTGTGACTAAAGTTACCATGGCCTCTGGCTGTCTGTGCTACATCGGTTAACTGTGAATGATGTTGTCATGGCCCTTAACAACCTGTGCTTTGTCAGTTTAATGTGATTGATATCGCCATGGCCCCTAACTACCTGTGCTTTCTCAGTTTCCTATGACTGACATTGCCATGATCCCTAACTACCTATGCATTATCAGTTTACCCTGACTGATGTTATCATGGCCTCTGACTACCTGCACCTCATCAGTTTACTGTGACTGATATGACCATGGCCTCTGACTACCTGTGCCTTGTCAGTTTAATGTGACTGATGGTTCCATGGCCTCTGACTACCTGTGCTTTGTCAGTTTACTGTGACTGATATTACCATGACCCCTAACTACCTATGCATTATCAGTTTACTGTGACTGATGTTACCATGGCCTCTGACTATCTGTGCCTTGTCAATTTATTGTGGCTGATGTTGCCATGGCCCCTAATTACCTGTGCCTTGTCACTTTACTGCTAATGATGTTACCATGGCCTCTGACTATCTGTGCATTGTCAGTTA
>NC_056746.1:984259107-984276379 GCF_019279795.1 Protopterus annectens | reverse complement strand
TTGCCCCCCATTTTAAAACTGGGGACTTGATATTTTACCTTTTGATCCCTAACTACCTATGCATTATCAGTTTACTGTGACTGATGTTACCATGGCCTCTGACTACCTGTGCTTTGTCAGTTTACTGTGACTGATATTACCATGACCCCAACTATCTATGCATTATCAGTTTGCTGTGACTGATGTTACCATAGCCTCTGACTATCTGTGCTTTGTCAGCTTACTGTGACTGATGTTGCCATGGCCCTTATCTACCTGTGTCTTGTCACTTTATTGTGGCTGATGTTGCCATGGCCCCTAATTCCCTGTGCCATGTCATTTTACTGTGAGCGATGTTACCATGGCCTCTGTTTACCTGTGCCTTGTCATTTTACTGTGACAGATGTAACCATGATCTATGACTATCTGTGCCTTGTCAGTTTATTGTGGCTGATGTTGCCATGGCCCCTAATTACCTGTGCCTTGTCAGTTTACTGCTACTGATGTTACCATGGCCTCTGACTATCTGTGCATTGTCAGTTAACTGTGATCAACATTATCATGACCCTTCGCTACCTGTGTTTTGTCAGTTTAATGTGATTGATGTTGCCATGGCCTCTGACTACCTGTGCTTTGTCAGTTTTCTGTGACTGATATTACCATGACCCCTAACTACCTATGCATTATCAGTTTACTGTGACTGATGTTACCATGGCCTCTGACTTTCTGTGCCTTGTCACTTTATTGTGGCTGATGTTGCCATGGCCCCTAATTCCCTGTGCCATGTCATTTTACTTTGAGTGATGTTACCATGGCCTCTGTTTACCTTTGCCTTGTCACTTTACTGTGACTGATGTAACCATGATCTATGGCTATCTGTACCTTGTCAATTTATTGTGGCTGAATTTGCCATGGCCCCTAATGACCTGTACATTGTCAGTTTACTGCTACTGATGTTACCATGGCCTCTGACTCCTGTGCTTTGGCAGCTTACTGTGACTGATGTTGCCATAGCCCATATCTACCTGTGTCTTGTCACTTTATTGTGGCTGATGTTGCCATGGCCCCTAATTACCTGTGCCTTGTCATTTTACTGTGACTGATGTTACCATGGCCTCTGTTTACCTGTGCCTTGTCACTTTACTGTGACTGATGTAACCATGATCTATGACTATCTGTGCCTTGTCAGTTTATTGTGGCTGATGTTGCCATGGCCCCTAATTACCTGTGCCTTGTCAGTTTACTGCTACTGATGTTACCATGGCCTCTGACTATCTGTGCATTGTCAGTTAACTGTGATCGACATTATCATGACCCTTTGCTACCTGTGTTTTGTCAGTTTAATGTGAATGATGTTGCCATGGCCTCTGACTACCTGTGCTTTGTCAGTTTACTGTGACTGATGTTGCCATGGCCTCTATTTACCTGTGCCTTGTCACTTTACTGTGACTGATGTAACCAAGATCTATGACTGACTGTGCCTTGTCAGTTTACTTTAACTAATGTTACCATGGCCTCTGACTATCTGTGAATTGTCAGTTAACTGTGATTGATGTTATCATGACCCTTAACTACCTCTGCTTTGTCAATTTATTGTGCCTGATATTGCCATGACCCCTAACTACCTATGCATTATGAGTTTACTCTGACTGATGTTACCATGGCCCCTAACTACCTATGCCTTGTCAGTTTACTGTGACTGATGTTGCCATGGCCTCTGACTACCTGTGCTTTGTCAGTTTACTGTGACTGTTACCATGGCCTGTGACTACATTTGTTTTGTCAGTTTACTGTAACTGATGTTACCATGGCCTCTGACTACCTGTACTTTGTCAGTTTACTGTAACTGATATTACTATGGTCTCTGACTATCTGCCCTTTGTTAGGGATATTATATACTGCCTCTAACAGTTGCAAATTTACAACCAATTTATCAGTGCAAGAGATAGTGCTGCTATTACATCAGTAGATCAGACTTATGGTAAGTCCTTCCATTTAGTGGTTTGCTATAAAACTCACTTGGCAGCTGACAAAATAATATACTCCACCCTTATGAAACTAGTCATGACTGGAAGCTAACATTTCCTTCAAGTACAACCCTGTAAGTGAAGAGATTTCATACAATACAGACTGTTACTGGCTACCATCCACCACGAAGCCTGTTACATGCATAACACTAAGAACATGAGTATACATATATATATATATATATATATATATATATATATATATATATATATATATATATATATATATATATGTGTGTGTGTGTGTGTGTGTGTGTGTGTGTGTGTGTGTGTGTGTGTGTGTGTGTGTGTGTGTGTGTGTGTGCATGTGCGTGTGTTTTGATTCTGAATGTTTTCAACTCCAGGATGATTAGTAGTGCAAGTTGCCAGTCAACAACAGATGTTACTATGCTAATTGTGGGTTAGGCCTCATTCAGCCTAATGTCACATGTACACAAACATAGAAAATGTCTCTTTCTCTCTAAACACAAAACTGAAAATTAATCTTAGATTTCCTGTAATTAATGGGAAGGAGCACACCAGCACCTACATTTCAAGCTACATGAGGACAAATGGACTCCAAACTAAAAAACTGACAGTTTCAAGTAGCTTATAAAACACCAAACACCATCATACTAGGTGACTTCAATTACCCTAATATAGACTGGGAACACTACTCAAGCCCAAACACCCTAGCCCAAAAGTTCCTGGAATTCCTAAACTCAAATGCCATGGAACAACTAGTCACCATCCCCACAAGAGGAGAAAACATACTTGATCTCATCATCACGAACATGGGAGCACAATGTTCAACACCGGAAGTATACCCCTCACTGGTGAGATCAGATCACAAACTAATCTCGCTGGAGGTCCTCATCCCACCCCACCTGAAATAAAAAGACCACAGTAAAGAACTTCTCGAAAGCTGACTTCACACTTCTAAAGACTAGTGTGGTCTCCTTTAAGGCCCCGAGCCGGCAGAAAACAGTACTCAAGCCGCTGAATCACTTACAAATGCCTTCTACCAGCACCTGCAGGACTGCATGGATAAGGCAATCCCAAGCAAAACAAAGACTCTTTGTACCAAAGGCAAGCGTCCAGTCTGGTGGACCCCAGCCATAAACAAACTCTACAACAAAAAGGAGGAAGCTACTACAAGATAGAGCAAAATCCTTAAAAGGTAAGACACCCTTGATCACTATAAGTAAAAACTAAGAGCTCTCATAAAATCATCCAAAGCAAATTTTGAGAGAAAAATAGCTAAAGACTCAAAGACAATCATAAGGCCTTCTTTAGCTATGTTAGAAACCTGGGAGGAAACTCCCAGATATGCTCAGAACTAGTTCAAAATGATGTGAAGATTACTGATCCTACAGACATTGCCAACATACTGGCTGACAGGTTCAGTGCAAACTTCTCCCCCTCCCCCAAAGGAGAGATATCTATACCAAGCGATTGCAGCCCCCAAACATCTCCAACGCCCAAGTGAGAACTGCTCTCTCCAAAGCAAAAACACAGCATCCATGGGACCTGATGGTGTCCCCGGCTGTGTGCTCCACTTAACTCAACGAGGAATTAAACCCACAGCTAGGACAGCTGTTTAATCATAGTCTTACCTCTGGATACGTGCACTCTGGGAGTGGCACTGCAACTGTGGTCCCACTTCACAAAGGCGGTGCCTCCACCGACCCTGGAAATTACCGCCCATTAGCTTGACAAGCCTTATCTGCAAAGCCATGGAGAGGATCATAATGGACCTCATAAATAAAGACATAGGAATTTGCAGACTTTGGATCCATCCCAGTTTGGCTTTGTCAAAGGCAGATCATGCCTTCTAAACTTGGTTGACTTTTTGAAACAGTCACCAAAGCCATTGATGAGGGAAAGGCAGTCCATACAGCCTACCTCGATCTGGCGAAGGCCTTCGATACAATACCCCACTCGGGTATCATTGAAAAACTCATCAGCTTAAATGTTAACCCATACATCACAAGATGGGTTGCAAACTGGCTGAGTGACAGAACCCACAGGGTCAGAGTTGCTGGCGCCATGTCAGACTCAAAGCCTGTCACAAGTGGTGTACCACAGGGCTCAGTCCTGGGCCCACTCTTGTTTGGCATCTACTTTTCCGAAGTACAAGCAAACACAGGAGGGTTATGGCTGACAAAGTTTGCAGATGACTGCAAACTGGGCGCCATAGTAGAAAACACATCTGACACAGATATCCTTCAGAAGGGTCTCACAGAAACGGATAACTGGTGCCAGAGCCATGGCCTAAAGTTAAATGCCAAAAATGCATAGTCATACCCTTCGGAAAAACAAGGTTACCCCTAGCTACCAAATAGGTGGCAATCCACTGAGCACAGAAGAAGTTATCAGGGACCTGGGGACCCAGGTTGATAGTAGTCTGTCATTCGACACCCATGTAGCTAAAGTAGTTAGGAAGACCTTCTACATTGCCCACCTTATCATGAAGGATTCTCATCTAGATCAAGGGAGGTCATAGTCTCCCTATACTCATCACTCATCAGACCAATGATTGAGTACAATGCCCCATTCGGAATGTATCTGACCCGACACTTGCAGCAGCTGGAGAGGCCACAAAAGTTCCTCACCAAAAGGATAAAGGGTCTCAAACATCTGTCCTATGCTGCCTGACTGAAAGAACTCCAGCTCTATTCAGTCGCTTTAGGCTTGTTCAGAGGTGACCTTTGCCTAACATACAAGGCCATGTCAAACCCAGATTTGATGAATATGCTTCACCTCAAAAATCTAGATCCGTCAGAGTCACAAGGGCGGGAGACTTAAACCTCGACACGGCTATTAATAGGGCGTGCTGGAGGGATAGATTCATCACCCAAAGACTCCCTATGCTGTGGGATAAAATCCCGGTATATGTGAGGCAGAGCACCTCGCTGGCCTTGTTCAAGAGAAATCTTGACCAATGGATGGGAGATCGCAGATATACCCCAGGGATTACCTCAGTGTCACTGCTCAACAGAAGCACAGCAAAATAATGGGTATAGTTCCCCATACTAAAGGGGTGGCGTAAGCCACAAAACTATGGGCTAGGCTTGTAAATGCCCTCGGGCAGATAGCCTAGTATGAACCTATGAACCTATGAACCTATGAACCTAAAATCTCATTTCCTCTCTACTTTCACTGGCTTGTGTGAGTAATCACAAAATCATAATTTTTGAAATCCCTCCCCTTCAACTATTTAAATTTATTGGCCATCCTACTGTATTCCATAGTACTAGAATACAAAAGTGACCACCCCTCTTACTGTTTTAAAATTAGTAACTCTCCACTAAACCTTAACTTTTTAAACAGGTAAAACTTAAGTTACCTACTTTCACATCTAACTTCTCTAGTGCACACTGCAGTGTGTATTTTTTTTTTATCTTACCTTTAAGCATCCCTGTGACTAGCACTTTCTCTAATACCTGCTGGAAAGCACTAGGAAGTCTTAAACTGATACAAGCACTTAACTCTCCCTCTCCTTGTTAATAAGGATAAATTAATAGTAGGCACTAAACAGGCTAAAATTGCAAAGTACCTTGCTAAGGTAAGGGAAAACAGCTCCTGTACTTTACAAAAAAAAAAAAAATAGCATGTCCAAGGGTTAGCTTCCGGTGATTTCTCCTGTCCACCTGGTGAATCTGGGCATACTGGGGCAATGCAGCAATTGCCTCATGTACACAGACAACCTTTTCCTCCTACCACCCAACACTACAACCTGTGAGAGATGCACTTACATAGCCAAAATGGAAGCAAAGCTCTCTCGACCCAAGATTGTGCTAGACAGTCAAGAGGAGAAGGTTAACACCCACACTACACCTCAAGCAACACATAGCCCTTCTAAACCCACACCACCAACACCCACATATAGCAACACTAAATCCACATATGCAGAGGCCGTTAACTGTAACCTGCCCAAGCAACAAGGACCTCTGAAGCGGAAACGCAAATAAAAACACCAATCACAACCAAAGTGTCACATAGTTCACAACACCAGTGTGCCACCCAGCAACAGTCCCTAAGGCAAGACAATGTACCTAACACTTTAGTCATAGGTGACTCTATAGTCCAGCACACTGATGCCCCTCTCACCAGGTTGAACAAGGAGAAAATTACAGTCAGCTGCCTGTCGGGTGCCAGGATCCGCCACATAATGCATGCACTCAAGTCACTCCACAACAAGTACAAATATGACTCTGTCATTGTCCATGTTGGATGACTTGATACATACCTCCCTAGACTACATGAAAAGAGACATGGAAGAGCTCTCGGATCATGTGGCCCAGGCAGGTATGACCCTAGCCCTGAGTAGCATCCTGCCTTTGCCCAGAATGATACCACAATATAAGGACAAAATGATTGACTTCAACAATTGGCTAAGCTTCTGGTGTCATTCAAAGGGGATCCAGTATCTGTCTGCCTGGGACGACGTGATTGACAGACCACAATGCTTTGTCAGAGATGGTCTGCACCTGTCACCCCTGGGATTCAGGTTACTAGCTAAGGCTCTTGCCACCCCTATAGTGCCTTTTTTAGGCAGTGTTCAAAGGACAAAACCACCACCGTAACAGGTACAAGCATGCAAAATCTGAAGGTAATGCTACTCAATGCTAGAAGTCTAAACCTCAAAATGCACTCTCTCAAGGCACTCCTAAAAATGGAGAACATCGATATCTGTGCAGTAACCGAGACCTGGTTCAAGGCTCCAGAGAGCACCCCTACAATACCAGGCTACAACTCTTACCACACTTTTCAGCCACCAAACCAGGACCGAAACACTAAAGGTGGAGGAGTGTCAATATTCACCAAGGATATTCACACCACCAGGCTAGTTGCCCAACACAATGCGTCTGAAATTTCCAGGTGCAACTAACATTAGGTAAGACTGCAATCCAAATTGTAGCTTGCTACAGATCCCCCACCATACCCCAAGATTCTCACTACGCCTTCCTAAACATACTGGAAAATATTAAGATAGAACCAAACTCCCTAATACTGGGTGATTTTAACTACCCTGCCATTAACTGGGAAAACTACTCATGTACCAACACCTTTGCCCAACAGTTCTTGGAATTCATAAATTCCAACGCCCTGGATCAACTAATCCATAGTCCCACCAGGGGCTCCAATATCCTAGACCTGGTCATTACCAATATGGGAAATCGATGCTCCACACCTATGGTCACCCCCTCGTTAGTCAGGTCTGACCATAAGCTAATCACCCTTAACATCCACATCCCACCCCCCAGTAAAGAAACCTCCATAAAAAACTTCTCCAAAGCCAACTTCATGCTACTCAAGTCAGAAGTGACAAACTTCATGACACCCATGCAGACAGGAATTGAAAGTTCAACTGCTGAATCTTACACTAAGGCACTGTATGAGCACATCCACTCATGCATGAATCGTGCCATCCCAAATAGAACTAAGATGCTCTCATCCAAAAAAAGGAAGCCACTTTGGTGGTCCCCTGCCATAAACAAACTTTACAACAGAAGAAAGAAACTGTTGCAGAAAAGAGGAAAATCCCAGGATGCAAAAAACTCCCTTAACAGCCTCAGTACGAAACCGAGATCCCTCATAAAATCCTCCAAAGCTAGTTACGAAAATAAAATCGTCAAAGATTCCAAAGACAACCACAAGGCATTCTATAACTATGTCAAGAATCTAAATGGCAATGCTCAGATCTGCTCTGAGCTAAAACAGAATGGCATTAAATATACTGATCCCAAGGATATTGCCAATATCCTGGCAGATCGATTCAGTGCCAACTTCACCCCCCTCTCATCCCCTAAATGGCCCATCTCAATACCGGAAGATTGCCAAATTCCAGTAATAACGTTCACACAGGTAAAAAACATACTCTCCAAAGCTAAGAATACAGCATCCATGGGACCAGATGACATCCCGGGCTGTGTACTACATGAACTACAATATGAACTGGCACCTCACCTAAGTGTCATGTTTAATCATAGCCTCACCTCCGGTTTCGTGCCCACTGAGTGGCACAGAGCTACAGTTATCCCACTCCACAAGGGGGGATCCACCTTGGATCCCAGAAACTACCATCCCATCAGTCTGACAAGCCTTATCTGCAAGGCCATGGAGCGTATTATCATGGAACTTATAAACAAAGACATTGGCAACCTTCAGACACTGGACCCCACCCAGTTTGGGTTTATGAAGGGCCGATCTTGTCTCCTGAACCTGATTGGCTTCTTCGAATCAGTCTCCAGAGCCATGGACAAGGGTAAGGTGGTCCAATCAACCTATCTAGACCTTGCCAAGGCCTTTGACACCATCCCCCACTCTGGAATCATAGATAAACTTACTAAGCTGGGCATTAATCCCTATGTCACCCAATGGGTTGCTAACTAGCTTACTGACAGAACCCACACTGTAAAGGTAGCCGATTCCAAATCCAGCTCCAGACAAGTGACAAGTGGAGTACCTCAGGGTTCAGTCCTGGGACCGCTCTTGTTTGGCATCTACTTCTCTGAAGTACAGGCCAACACTAAGGGACTCTGGCTAACAAAATTTGCAGATGACTGCAAACTGGGAGCCATTATTGAATCCTCAAATGATGTGGATACTCTACAAAAGGGCCTTACAGAAACAGATGCTTGGTGCCAGAGCCATGGGCTCAAGCTCAATGCCATGAAATGTATAGTTATCCCTTTTGGGAAAAAACATGTATCCATGAATTACCATATAGGTGCCAGTACACTAAACACCGAAAGTGTGATAAGAGACTTAGGGACACAGGTGGACAGTGGTCTTACCTTCGATAACCACATCGCCACAACAGTCAGGAAATCCTTCTATGTGGCACACCTCATCACTAAGGGCTTTTCATCCAGAAAAAAGGAGGTCATTGTCCCACTGTACTCATCCCTCATTAGACCTATTATAGAATACAATGCCCCATTTGGTATGTACCTGTCAAGACATCTGCAACAACTGGAAAGGCCACAGAAATACCTCACTAAAAGAATCACAGGCCTAAAGCAGATGCCCTACGCTGACCGCCTTAAAAAACTCCAGCTATACTCTGTCGCATATCGTCTACTCAGAGGCGATCTCTGCTTAACATACAAGGCCATGTCAAACCCAGAGCTGTTGAACATGCTACACTTAAAGAAATCCCAATCCCTCAGAGCCACACGCTCCAGGGATCTAAACCTTGTCATCACAATAAACAAAACATGCTGGAGGGATAGGTTCCTGACCCAGAGACTCCCAAGACTCTGGAATAGATTGCCTATACATGTCAAGCAGAGTGCCTCTTTGGCCCTCTTCAAAAGGAACCTTGACCATTGGATGGGACAAAGGAAATTCACCCCAGGGATCACATCAGTCACCCTGCTAGACAGAGGTCCAGGGAAGTAAATAGTGTGGGAAGAAATAGCCAGGGAATTGTTATGGCTAGGCTTGTATAGGCCCTAGGGCTGTTAGCCTAGTACCAACCTATGAACCTATGAACCTTTCCTGATTTTGCTGAAAAATCCAGAAATAATTTGATAAATCATAAATATTTGGGTGCTAATGCAGATAATTTTCATATCTTTTTCCTGAGGGAATGTATGTTACACTGGTTGAACTGATGTTCATCATCTCATGAAATGGTGTAGCAGTAAATGTAATCTTAGTTCTACATCTTTTCTGCAGTGAAATGACATTGCAACTTGATACAATGCACACATGTCAAAGTTCACTTATTTACAGATGATGAACAGTAAACACCGCAGACACACTAAACTTCGGTGGTAAGGCATTATAAACTAACAGATAATTTGTTTTACGTGGAAATAGAAACTTTGCAGAATTGTTTAGTGAGGGGAGTTACACTGATAAAAGGTGGATGACATGTTAAAAGAAATGTCTTACAAACGATATACCAACATTTGGATTCATAAACAATTGTGAAGGCTTCACAATACGATTTAAGCTCATTAGCACCATTAGCAGCAGCTCTCAGTTAATATGCATTCTGCTCATCTCACTGGCAGATTGATAAGCACCTTTCTGTGGCCAGCAGAAGTATTGACAGCCATGAAAAGGTGCAGGGACGCTTAAGCACACAATGTAAACAAAATGGCTTACCTGCAGACAAACCTATTATGTAAGCATCTGCAGACAGCTTATACAAAGTAAAAGTAAGTTGTTTGAAATAATTAAGATGCATGGAAAGTTAAATGGGGCGTGTACACATAATACAATGGGATTAGTGCAGAAAAAAGAACTTTTAACTATAAAATAAAAAAATGAGGAGAGGATAAATGAAGAAAATGTACTCATATAATGCTGTCTAATGTATTTATCTCACAAAGAAATATTTTTAATATAAGTATTTCCATACTGATGTAAAAATAATTAATCCTGTTCACAATTCTTGACCCATGCACATAAATAAAAACAGAAATGCTAACAAATGATGTGAGAGGGAGACAAAGTAACATTTTAACAATAGAGAGTAAATGTAATATAAATGTTAATAAGATGAGCTGAAATAACAGCAAAGACAGCAGATACATTATGGGCTATTCACATAAACTGCAGTTATTGAATATTACATGCATATACAGGGAATGAATTTATGTTAACCGACAGTACTGCTGTATTCTCCACTACATCATATATAAACAAGAAGAAATGAACCTTACACCTGTTGTGTCATGAACATCAGAAAGGGACGTTTTTCCATTTCTTGTCATTTGTATCTATAACAAAATAGGTGTATTACCTTTAAACATGTATTAGAAAAGCAAGTGTTGTATATTCAAGTAAATTCTAAACAGTAATATAATAACACTTGAAATATACAAGTGACAAATGACAACAGAGATCTGATGACATTTCAATAGTTTAAGGTCTCCATTCATAAATGGAGGCCTTAAAAATGTGGCGCTCTGGCTGTGCCATAACTAACTTCTTTGCTTAAGACACTCCTGCTTGAAACAGTTATCTGAAACACTTTACCAGGTTCAAACCCCTGACTATCATACTGCACAGTCTACAGAGCTGTATATTGACTGCATCTGCCACAGGAGATAGCAATGGAGTTTGTCACAAATAACTGAAATTAATGTGTGAGGTAAGAAAGGACTTCTGATGATAATTTATACAATATTTAATTTGTCAGAATGATGAGAAGGTGGTGCTTATGCTAATGTCATACATGTGTGAGTAGTCCAATATCACAGACACACACACACACACACACACACACACACATACTGTCCTGGAAATGAATCATATCCTATTTGCATACATATGCTATAAAAGTCAATACCCAGTGCATGTGCCATAGTAGCATTCACACTATGACATTCAAAGAAAAACTGTTTCATTGCCGTGAAATTACAAATTGTGTTTATATCTCTTTGTACAACATTAAAAATGAATACTAATAATCTGATGCAGTGTTTGTCTAATGTCAGGACATTCCTATACTGTTGCCATTTGCTGGAACTAAACAGCAAGCTGTATAGGATCATGTGCAGTACAGTGGAAGCCTTAACACAGCTGTGTGAAGTCATTTCATCATATGATTTTGTTGCAAACAATTTGTATGAGATAAAAGGGATGGGAGAGACTTCTCCCACTGTAACTGTACACATTATAACTGTGGTGGATGTCATTCATGCGTAACAGTATAAGAACACACAATGTTTTCAGTCAGTAAATGTGGGTTTTGAACATCTGACTATGTGATGATAGAAACTGCATGATATTATCCAGAATGAACTCACCACAGTACAATTTTTTCTACAAATGTGTGATATATGGGTATGTTAGGGCATGACATCATGTTATTGCTGCAAGAGATATCTGTGCCTGTAATTTCTTTAAAAAACATTGCTATATGTCTGTCACACAACATTGTCTGATGCAAGGTATATCAACATACAGGTAATGCATAATGCAGGCATCATTGTTATGGTGGAATGGCAATCATGCACAATGTGTAGATAAACACAGATTTAAACAGGTGCCTTACTAAGGCAATGACATACAGAACATTTTCTCATTTCCTCATACCACAGGAGAAACCTTAGTAATTCTCTCAGGTAAGCCACATTTCATCAAGTGGTAACAGCAATATCAAATAAAGCATTTCTCTGTGAAATATAAGCAGAAATTCTTCTATGAAGAATCCTCATCTATACACATATACAGTAGATATCTGGGTGATAACATTGTTACCTACGTGCACATTTGCAGTCATACTGATACAACTGGGTCTAAGGAGTAATGGTTGGATTTGAACTGACTATCTAAAATCATAAGGTACAGGACATTCCATGAACTGCATGTGCCCCACAACATTTTGGTTTACAATTGTAAAAGTGCATATTTGAATTCGGATGACATCACCATTGTTTAATAGGGTGATTTTTACACTAAAAATGAAATAAAGTGGTTGAAGAGCACAGTAACACTGCTCAGCTACACAGCCTATATGCATTAGAAGCCTTCTCTACACAGCACGTCAGACAAACGCATGCTAACAGTAGTCAATAATTGCTGGATTCAAAACACCTACCTAGTTAGTTACACAGTTTAGAGCACACAGTATCAACAGCCATCTCCACAGGATACGTCATACTACAATGTGAGGTAGTTCATTTATGAAAGCATTATATAATCATTGTATTTCCAAAACTGTGTGTTGCCTGGGGATGCTAGAAATTTATAGGGTAGCCCTCTGCCAGTGAAAGTATGTCTCCTAAGTGGAAGTTTACATAAAGTGTGTTGTCACAGACCCAAGCATACATGGCAGTACTCTTGGCACTCTATTTAAGCAATGCTGGAATTGAACCCCATACCTATCTAGTTACAGTACCAAGAGAACACAGTATTAAAGACATGTGACAAAGGAGATGTCTGACCTTTATAGAGAGACAGTACATTTATGAAAGAATGACCTCATCAGTGTGTTGCACAAAAGATATTTGTGGTAAAACTGACATAAGGGGAGTCCTGTCCTGATGTAAATGTTCCTGCTCAGTTGAAGTAGATACAACACTTCAGTTGATGAAAATACATGTACCTGACTCCTGAGCCATACACACACACACACACACACACACACACACACACACACACACACACACACACACACACACACACACACACACACACACAAATTCAGCATTCTTGGATTTGAACATCCTACCTATCAAGTTGCAAAACCTAGAGAACACAGTAATAACAGTAAGCACCACAGAATAAGTCTGACTTTTACATTGAGAGAGTGCACTTTTGATAGGATGATGTCATCGCTGTGTTACAGAGAAGATGTTTGTGTTAAAAGTGGGATAAAGTGCAGTAGGAGCTGTGTCCAAAGTTAATGTTTCTCTGGAGTGGAAGTGGACACAGCACATCTGTTATTGAAGCTTACTTACTGAGACTACAACAACAACACACACACACACAGACACACAAACACACACACACACACACACACACACACACACACACACACACACACACACACACACTCACAAGTTCTGATCCTTAAGGGGAGAGAGTGCACTTTTAACAAGATGACCGCATCAGTGTGTTGCAGAAAAGATGCTTGTCTTAAAAGTGGGATAAAGTGGAGAGGGAACTGTGTCCACATTTACAGTTTTTTCCTGAGTGGAAGTGTACAAAGCACACCTGTTGTTAAAGCTTTACTTACCTAAAACTAGAATATCACACACAGAAGTTCACCATTGTCAGATTCAAACCACCTACCTAATTAGTTACACATTCTAGTGAATGCAGTATGAATCAGAAACACCACAGGGAAGTCTGACTTTAAAGATGTGAAAATGCACATTTGTAAATAATAAAACTTCACTGTTTTGACAATCAGTTACTGTGCATCACTCTTTTGGGGACACATGCATGTGTCTGGACAGGCCAATGTAACAGCACTGTGATTGTACCAAGTAATTACATAGTTCTCATAACACACTATATATTGAGGAGTTGCCTGTTCTATTTTTGAGAACATCTATATGTTGTCATTCATGTACATTGTGTTACTGTGAGAGACATGCACCTGTTTCATAGTATGGAGTGTCAATGACAATTACAATAGCAAAATAATGGATTGCTAAGTAAACATTCATGACAGTTCATACGGGATAATTGCATGCAAATAGTAACCATTTACTGTGTCACTCTCAGTTGTAATGGTTCATACTTGCACAACATACATTGACAAAGCAAACACACACTTCCTAAATATGGCAGTGTACTACTGATTAACACTGATGGATTATATGTGAAAAGGCTGCACACCATTGTAACAAAGTTGCAAGTGTAAATGTTGCAGTGCAGACACATTAACAGACTGTGAAATGTAGATACCTTGTTTCCATTATTGACTGTATCTAGCACAGCAAGGCTAAGCACAGTAGCACCAAGGGCACCATAGTAATGTAGCCGAAGTCAAACATTCCTAAGATTGTGCCATAAGCTGTGTATTTCTAATTCTCCCAAGTTGCAGGTGCTGTTCTACACCAGACATTTCTCAAATGTTGAGGAGACAGTTTGATAACACAGAAGGTGGAGGTGATAAACACAGGGGAAGAGGGAAGTAGGGATCAAGTGGATTGACAGGAGAAGGAAAATAGGCTCAAGACAATATGTAAGCAACAACTACACATTAAATAGTCTAATAAAATCGAGGCAGTAATAGTTTGACATATGTCTGGGTTAGAACCCTTGAAAGTATGCAAAGATCAGTGTATGCACCTGAGCTTTATCTCAGCACACCTCAAAAGAACTCTTAATTCACAGTATAAATAACACAATTGAAGGGACAGTGACAATTTACTGAAGCAGAAGGGGTGAAGAGAAAGAGAGAGAGATATACAGAGAGAGAAAAACACAAAAGTTTTATGTGGCATTTATGACCATCGTTATGGTGTCTTACTCTTAACTGTTTTGTCATCATTATTCTGTCATTCTTTGTACAATAAAGTATTTGATATAGGGAGCAAGAAGGGGATACAGGAGTAGAAACAGGACTAAGACATAAGCTGGATATGGGTGATTTATTACATCTTCCTGTTCTCTACACAGCACGTCAGACAAACACATCCTAACAGTAGTCAATCATTGCTGTATTCAAAACACCTACCTAATTAGTTACACAGAATAGAGTGCACAGTATCAACAGCCATGATAAAACACCACAAACAAGGTAAAACAAAAAATAACTCGATGGAGACAACACAAGGGGCAGGATTCACGAAGCCTCAGTGTAAGAGATACAAGGTTTACACGGAGGCTGCAGTTAAACGGTGTGACATCAGCATAGATTAGTACTTGGCTAACTGCCCTTGCAAGCCATTTTAAGCCTAGCCAATTATCCCTTGTGAGACTCAAACCCTGCACCTTGTGTTTGTAAGGCAAACACTTTAACCATTAGGCCACCCTCCCACAACATCAATTTTTATTTTTAGTGAAATAAGCATGAAACAAGTCCCTGACACATATGTACACATATAAAATTATATAGGTTCATACTTATGCAAAGGAGACAACCAAAGTAACCAATACCAGAAAGCATCTTCATGCATATGCATGAGGGCATACTGAATCACACCTAAGGCTAACACGGTCCGTGGAAGACAGTAGGGGGCGTGTCCGTAGGCCGAGCCCTGCAAGCGGACACGGCCCCAGAAGAGTAAAAGTGCCTAAAGTAAACCCCCATGACAGAGTACATGGAAATGTGAATAAACACAACACAACACATGCCCCCACAGACCATGAACATAAAACCATATAAATGAACATGTGTAATATTTTCTTTAAACTGTAAAGATGTTTGCCCGTGAGTGCGCTCGTTTGCGCGGGCATGCCCGTAGCTCAGCCACAGTTAGCAGTAAGTGAAAAAGCATATAAGAACTAACTATGCAAAGTAAGCCAAAAAGCAATAGCGTAGCGGTAGAGACATTGGCTGAAGAGCAGGCAGTCATGGTTCGAGCCCCCACAACATCAATTTTTATTTTTAGTGAAATAAGCATGAAACAAGTCCCTGACACATATGTACACATATAAAATTATATTTTATGTAAAATGTAATGAAATAGGCCAGTTATAGTGAAGAAATGTGAGATAACAAAATAATAACAAATGCCAGATGTGCCCATAGCTGAGCTATAGTTTAACAAGTTGAGTGCATCTGCCCGTAGGTGAGCAGTGGTTTAACAGGTGCAAAATGAGTGCCCGTAGGGGAGCCGTGTTTTAACACACTGAACCTGTGTGCCCGTAGCTGAGCTGAGCCTAATATGCGTGCTGACAGCCAAATGAAGCGTAAACCAGCGTAAACCATTTGCGCGGAGCTGCGCACCGCACCAACAAGCTAACCGATGGGCAACGTTGAGCAAGCTGTAACAAAACTGCCTTTACACAGACACACCCCCTAGCCTGTCTAGACATTCATAAAATATAAAAAGCAGTGGTCAGGTTTGAACTCAGGATACCATGCACCATAGTCAAGGTACTGAACCACTAAGCCATGACAGCTGTACTTAGAAATGCAGTAATAGCAAATATATAGGAATGAATAGAAAGTGGAGCATGACAAAGCAGGTTTTGTGAAGCTGATACAATTCCAAAATGGCCAATCACAGATAAGTGCGGGAAAAACGGCATATATAAGCCCCATAGGTGGAAATACACAGCATAAACAATTGTAGAACTAACTTGCAGCCAGAATGTCAGGAGTAGGTGAGGGTAGTTGCTTTCAAGCACAGAGGTGGGGCGTTGAGGAGTCCAGATATATGGTCTGGCTCCTTGTCCACAATCATGAGGCCCAACTCATGCAGGGCCAGGTCCTGTGGGGAGCATATAGGGCTGAGGCGTGGGACCGGTTGGCTCATGATCTCACCAGTGCCACAGGGATTCCAAGGACTGGTGAGCAGGTCCGTCACCACCATGCGGACCTGAAGAGATGTAAGCAGGACCAATTGAACCTTTGGATCCAGGAGGCCCGGCAAATGCCCAACGCCCCACTACTGAGTAAGTTACATTTAATTATGTATGTAACAAATTAAACTAGCTGATATTATGGAGATGTGTATTCCAATATTACTTCATTTATATTACAGCTGCAGGTGTCCGTTCTGCGAACCGCAGAGCCTATGGCGATAGGCTGGTGCGGTTGCGCCACCAGGCAGGTCAGTAATCCTCTCCCAGTAACTGTAAAGAAATATAAAAGTATGACAGTTAGCAAAAGAGTGCAGTGTAGTCACTAAGTAATA